>NW_009709963.1:31915-71283 GCF_000703405.1 Apaloderma vittatum | reverse complement strand
TGGGTCACTAAAGCTGTCACTCCTCACAGGCCGGTTTGGGAGCAAATGTCATAAGGGCCCGCTCTGCCAGCCTTCAGCAGCTGGTGTGAGACCTGACGAGCTGCCCTCCAGAGACCTCTCTTTTGGCCATGCGGGCAGTGGGTGCCATGGATATAACTGCTGGTGCGCGCAGCGGAGCACTGCCTTCCTGAAGCCCGAGTTGCTGCAATTCAAAGCCCACTTTAAAAGTCCAAGGCCGTAGCGCCTCGAGTAGCCTGATCCGGTTGAGAGGCATCCCTGCCCATGACAGGGAGGTTGGATTAGATGATCTCTAAGGTCCCTTCCAGCCCAGGCCATTCTATGATTCTATGATTCTTTTGCTCCTTTCTGATGTAGCAACAGACCTCACAGAGTTTACACATGGGAGCATGTACTAATCTAACCCAGAAATCTCCACATCTAGTAGTTAATGTAATGTAATGTAATGTGAATAGTTACAACAGACTCGTAACCTCTGTTAACATAAGGGGGAAAGTCCCTGTTTACCTGCTGAGGTAACTGGTTTGTTTTCACGTTGTTCTTTCTCACTTGTTACACAAGGCCCACAGATGCTTCTCATTATTCTGGTGCAGGTGAAAATGTGTTCTCATGGTGCTAGGCTGCCACAAATTTTCAGCTGTAGAGTTCCTGTAAGAGCTGGGAACTTGGATTCTCAGCACCACCTTCATACTATTGTCAATTCCTCCTATTCCAAAACCATCAGCAGTGTTATGTGAGGAACTTACCATGCTCTTTTGGTGGTAATCTTACTTTGATTTCACTCTGCGGCCACAATGTTGGGCTGTGCTTGGTGGAGAGATGCTGTATGAAAATTGGCCAACTTCAGCAAGAAGTGTGCTTGCAAAGGCTCTGCCCTCTGAGGGAGAGGGCTGAGTCCAGGCTAACCTTGAACTGTCATTATTCCATGCCCTGTTTTCATATCCCACTGTTGTACTAACAAATCAGAATTAAGGCTCCATGGCAAAGGAAGGCAGTAACAACTATTGCTGGAGTGCCTTGTTGACAGCAGCTGACCCTACCTATCAACGGACGGCAGTGCTTGTTGGTTGTAACAGGATCTTGTTCATTGCTCCCTTTTGCAGGGCTCTGAGACTGGTCAGTTGCAGTTTGAAGGAGCAGAAAGTATGTGACTAGTCTGCCATTCCAAGAGGTGAAAAAGCCATGGCAGAAAGTCAGCAGTCCCTTGTAAAACAGACACCTCCTCATTCTCTCCTGCTCCTGCTATCAAATCTATAAACTGCTGTAGGATGGCACAGGTCTGGCAGAATGACTTTACAGCCCTGCAGTCCCCAACAAATGCAGCAACATTAGTCACTGGCTGGTGTGTTGTCTATCCAGAGCTCTTCCCTATGTACTTGTGCAGATGCATACGTCCAAATTTGATTACAAAAAAAAATTTAAAAGAGTTTGCATTGTGTGGCTGGACACTCTAACAAGTTTGTGCGTTCTGTCTCTTCAGAAACCACCCAGCAAGGACTGATGCGCTGGTTGTCACTCTTCATGTGCTGCTTGTGAGGCCCAGATCAGGATGCGACAAGAGTGAAATGGATGGAAATGGGTTATCAAAAATTGTTTTTGAAGAGGAATGGATTTGTGAGGAGTCCTTGGCAGAATTTCTGGTGCAGAATCATCCCTAAGACACCAGCTAGACAGAGAGATGGCAGGTTTTGAACCAGCTTTATGAGGTGTCCTGAAAGCAAGATGTAGCTCTATTTAATCAGTAGGCAGAGGAGAGTAATTACAGTTAGTTAGAAACACTTGTTTCTACTTTTTTCTTCTTTTTTTTTTTTTTTAAGTGACTATGTGTTAGCTGGACATATTAGGGTTTCTAATTTCATTTAAAGTTGTGAAGTATTTAGTTTGCGTGGCCAGGTTTTGGTAGCAGTGGGGCTGTAGGGGCAGCCTCTGTGAGAAGCTGCTCGAAGCTTCCCCTAGGTCCACCCCGCCAAGCCCAAAAGATGGCCCTGCCACTGCCTAAGGCTGAGCCCATCAGTGATGGTGGTAACACCTCTCTGATAACATATTTAAGAAGCAGAGAAAAACTACTGTGCCACAACAACTTGCAGAGAGAGAGAGAGAGAGGAGAGTATGTGAAGACACCAAGGTCAACAGGTCAGCGAGGAAGCGGCTGGAGGAGGTGCTCCAGCACTGGAGCTGAAATTCCCCTGAGTTGTGGTGAAGACCATAGTGAGGCAGGCTGTCTCTCTGCAGTCCATGGAGGTGACGAGGTGTCGGTGTCCACCTGTGGCCCACCTACATCAGAGGGTGGATGCCTGAAGGGGGCTGTAGTCCCATAGCAAGGCTGTGCTGGAGCAGGTTTCTGCCAGGGCCTGTAGCCCGTGGAGAGAGAGAAGCCCACGCCGGAGCAGGTTTGCTGGCAGGACTTGTGACCATGCGGGGGACTGGCACTGGAGCAGCTTACTCCTGAAGGACTGCACCTCATGGAGAGAGACTCACATTGGGGCAGTTTGTCAAGAACTGTCTCTTGTGAGAGGACTCACGTTGGAGTAAGTTTGTGAAGAATGGTCTCCTGTGAGAGGGACCCCACGCTAGAGCAGAGGGAGAGTGAGGAGTCCTCCCCTTGAGGAAGAAGGAGTAGTAGAGACAACATCTGATGAATGGACCACAACCCCCACTCCTCAACCCCCTGCACCACTCGAGAGGAGAAGGAGGATAGATTGGGGTTGATGTTAAGCCCAGAAAGAAGAGAGGGGTAGGGTGAAGGATTTTTAAGATTTGTTTTTGTTTCTCATTGCCCTTCTCTAATTTGCTTTTTAATAAATTTAATTAATTTCCTTGAGTTCAGTCTGCTTTGCCCATGACAGTAATTGTGAGTGATCTCCATGTCCTTGTCTTGACCTGTGCGCCGTTTCTTTATGTGTTTTCTCCCTTGTCTAGCTGAGAAGTGGAGTGATAGAGCAGCTGTAGTGGACACCTGACTGCTGGCCAGGGTCAAACCACTATGATATTTTTTCTTTTCAAATAAAGTATTCTGCTGCCTCTTTCAGCAGAGGAATCCTTGCCTTTTGCCTCTGCATTTATTCGTAAAGCTACATCTGTTTGCAAGTCTACTCAGCCACTCCAGGCAAGGACGAGACGAGAGTTCAAGTTTTCATACAATGTAGCTTAACACCAGGCAAGAAGTCTGAAGGGGACGTAGATGCAGGTAGGAGCCACCTGAGGAGTGTTCAGGCTTAGAAGAGTTTGCTGATAAACCTAACAGAGGACTTTTGTCAAGGGTGCCCAACCCCTGGACTTGGGAAGTAAAATTGTTTGCTCTACGATAATCTCATACATACAGGACGTGTAGCAGGCTCGGAAGAATTGCAGGGGACCGAGGCAAAGGGTGTTGGTGAAAGAATGGGAAACACCACTTGTATTTTATGTGTGGATGAGAGGAAGGGAAGCACTGTACGTTTTGGGAATATGGGTACTGAGTCCGTATCAGGTGACATAGGAGTTGCATCTGAAGATGCTGGGAGGATAAACTACAGGTTTTAGCTGATCAGGTCGATGTGCCATTAGAGCTGTTACTGTACTAAACCTGAACCACTGATGTGCCGTTGGCACTGGGTACTCATCTCCCATCCCAGGACCCAAGCCTGTAGGTGGTGGAGGGGCTGGGTGTCAGAGTCTGAAGCTTCCTCTCCACCCAAAGTGGGCTTTCCCAAGTTCTTGTACAGACTGTGCTGTTTTGATTTCCACAGTGCAGGACATGCTGAAGGTCTCTACATTTTAACCAGCCGTCTAGAAGTGCACACAGCCTCCTTCCTGCAGCAATTCAGGACCCAGCTGAAATACCTATGTGAGCCTTGTTTTTCAGGAAGAGGCTTTGTAACCTTCTGTAGCAGGAAATAGGCAGCACTGACCTCAAGGCAGTTTAGTCATCCGAGGCTGTGAGGGTTGATTTTTCCCTAGGATGATTGTCCCATTTCTTGAGTAGAAGAGATAACGCATGCGGTGGATTCAGGCGGTGTAGCTGACACAGCATAAGGACAGGGATGCAGGGCACACACAGCAGTGGTGTTGCAGACCTTGGCTGTAGTGCACAAGGTTGTTTCTGCACAACAGAGTGGCTCCGTTAGGGCAGCTGTGACTAGCCAACACAGAAAGTGTTCAAAAGGCTTTAGGTTAGCACTGAACAGTGGCAGAGGGCTTTGAATGCCATTCCCCATCTAACTTTCTGGATTGCTGTAATCCTAGAGGATAGCATCCATTCTGTGTTGGCTTTCCTGACTTGGTCCCACAGATTGCTGTCACTTATGCAGCCCTGGTGTATTAACAACAAGTGCTAGGGGCAGGTAGGTGGGGTTTGTGGTACGGGATAAAGCAGTCTATGAGGTGGAGGTGCAAAGGTTAGGATAACTGCTGTGCTGCATGATGTGAGCCTTACTTGCCAGCCATTCTTTAGACCTGGGACCAGGAGCTGCTGTCTGGCATGGGTAACAAGGAAGCTACTCTGTTTTCTAAAGCTTTGCTTAGCACTGAAACGATCTGAAAAGGATCTGCCTCCTTAATGTCTTACAAGTGAGGCCTTGGAGAAGAGAGACTATGTTGAGTTAGCAGTACTATTTACACAAAAGCTAGTGATTGCGTAGGAGGTTTTGTTATTTTTTGGATTTTTTTTTTACCAATTGTGTGTCCTTGGGCTTTGTGCAGAGCAATTTCTACAGCAGAGATGAGTTGTCTGGGCTGCCAGTCACTGAGAATTTGAGGCCAAAACCGAATATCCTGTTTGTCCCTTGGAGCTGAAGGACAGTAGATTGGATATCTGGGTGACAAGCCAGAAGGAAAACCAAAAGGAGATTGGGAATCAAAGAGTGGAACAAGGTGAGTCATGTATGATCCAACACAGCCCTCCCCGTAGAGTGGTATCTGTTAATGACCTCATAGGTGGCAATGTCAGTACAAGTGCTCACCTTTCAGCAGATCTGGTAGCTTCTCATGAAACAACAGAATGGAGACCTTTGACTCTGAGATTGTCTGTAGTCTTCACAGTTGAATCCAAATTCTAACTTCAGAAAACTGGAGTTGGCCACAATCCACTTCATTTCTGTAATAGCCTAAGGCAGCTTTTAATAATTGACCTCATCTTCACAGAATGAAAGTAATTTAGGTTGAAAGGGACCTGAGGAGATCATCTGATCCAGCCCCTGCTCAGACTGCAAATAACTGTTCTTTTATAGTCCAAGATAAACCAAAAATCCCTTTCAAGCAAAGGGCAAAAGCGATTAGTTTCCTTCTGCCTGCAGTTCGACAGTGATGAGTGTTGGGGAGCCGGCATTTATAGGCAGAAATATTTAGGTGGCTTTATGAGCAGGTATTATTATTAATATGAGATGCGTTAAGTACTTGCCTAGATTTTAGGTCCAGAAAACTGAACCAGACTGTAATTATCTTCCACGCAGCAGGGACAGAATTGTTAATCACCCTACTCTCATGCAGCCAAAGCTACACTCATATGACTGTAGCGACACTGCAGCTGGAGTTTTGAACACAGTGAGTTGTCCAGTCTGGTGAGAGATTAATAGAGCAGCACACTGCTTCATGCACAAACTGCACCTCACATTCAGTTTGCAGGGCTAAAAGCTTAGAAAATTGTATATTTCACTTGTACACTGAGTGCACTTTATCCAGAAACTTGTGCAATTTATGAGAACGCTTTTTAGGAGAGAAAATAATTTTCACCTGTAAGGATTTGAAGACAGGCAGTTAAAGAAATATTTTTTTCCCTGTAGAATTTTTCCTGGTAGAAAAAGAACATGGTCAGGGAGAATTTACCTCCTGGATGCAGTTTCTTTCCTCCTGCTGCCTTCCCACATATTCAGGCTCATAATGTCCCTGTGGCAACTCTGAAAGATGTAGAAATAGAAAAGAAATGCTAAATTAACCAGCTGCATATGTTTGTCCCTGCTTTTCATCTTGCAGTCACATCAAAAAGTGCCTTGAATAGTTTATATTTCATTCCTGTCTCCTACCAAACCCGTTCTTCTTCCTTGCAGGTTCTTTCTGCACTTGTGGCTATGCATTGCCTTGTCATTTGTAGCGGCACTCATGTCAGAAAACATCGGTGTCTGCAACCTTCTTTTGAGGAAGCCATCATAGGTTCCCTTTGCAGGCAGTGAAGCCCAAAGGGCAGTTCAAAGGACCAGATACGGAATGGAGTAGGTTGAATTGCACTCTGAATTTTTTCTGCTCAGGTCTCCCTGGCTTGTAAAAGGGATGGCAGGGTGGTCTCCTCAGCTGCAGAGATCTGTGTAGTAACTCCCTGTATATGGTGATGAATGTGGCTTTTATTCACATTTAAACAGGTTGCTTGCTTTCCTTGCACTCGTCACAGTAAATACTCTGCTTCAGCCTTGGAAGATGTCTTCAGTAATGAAGTGGTCATTCTCAGGAGGGACACTTAACTCACTCTTCGCAGCTACAGTCTCTGGTGGCTACTGAGCTCTGCACTGAACACAAAGCCAGTCAGCAGCATGTGACTGCTGGTTTCCTTTAATCAGCAAGCGCTGCTTGGACTACAACGTCCCGGTGGGATTGCATTAGAGGTTTCCTCTCTAAGTACCGTGCCTTTCAAAATTGCTTTCCGACAGCGTACTGAATGGTACAAGCAGAGGACAGAGTTTTAGCAGTCAGTCAGTCGGTCAGTCAGTCGTCGATAGCATCCTGCTCTTAAGCTGAGGAGATGATTACTAGTTTGAATACGCCTGCATTTTCCCCAAGAGTGTGCAGGTCTGATAACGTGAATGCAGGTATGTATATGTGCGTAATAATTACCCTCATCACGTGCAGCAAAACCAGTTGAACAGCATGTTTATAGAAACTGTCCTTAAGAGCGATTGCCTCTTGAAGGAGCGTAGCTCATATAAGAGGAGTGGGACTGTCTCCAGCCAGCCCTGGGAGACGATGCTGAGAGCATATTGAAAAGCTGTCTTCAGCAAAAGCTTGCCAGTTTAACAACTCTCTTCACTGTTCCTATTGCACAGTGGGCTCTTTGACGCAACAGAAAGAGCTGCCTCTTTTTTTTTTTTTTTTTTTTGCTTCCTCTTAAATCCGCCTGGCCAATTTAAAGCTTGTGGATATTTCTTCCCCCTCGGGGAAACCTTATGTGAGGATTTTCTTTTTTAACAGTTCATTCCGTGAAAGCATTTTTTTTCTTGTTTGCTGTTAGAAAATGTTGGAACTGAACACAAGGCTTTCATTGCAGGTCAGTGGATGAACTCTTGACCAAAGCATTTAACATTTGAGTGTAGCTTTAGCAAGCACTGTAGTTTGGGAGGAAAAAGCAAGTTAACAAGGATGTATCATGTGAGTCCATGTGTGCCTACTACTGGAATAGGAATCTTTTCAGGTCTTCAGTGACCGAGTTCTGCACAGATGAATTTACTATCTTTCTTTTGTAGACAAATATACCAAATTTTATTGAAAATTGAGGTGACAATACAGTTATGTCTGTATTATTTAATTCCTGAATGCCTCTGCTCCTTCAAAATGCAATGAACCTTACTGTGAATTTCAAGGATAAAGTTTTTGCCTTTTTATTTTGCAAGGATTGTCTTTTGGAGTTTTTTTTGGTTTTGTTTTGTTGGGGTTTTTAATTCTTTCGGCACGCGGTACTGGCAAGCATGTTACTCCTGGGCATATGTCTGCAGGAAAGATAGTTATTTGCTATTTTGTATTTCTTTTTAGATTGCTATCAGGGGAACTAAGAAAGGATGTAGACACATTGTTAATGTCTCTCTCCACGCTGTATTTGAGGTAAGGCAATCTTCCTTCCCTATCTCTGAAATTAGAGTGCGAAGTAGCTGCAGTATTTCTTTCATTTTTAGTTACTAAGATTATCCTGTTGCAATTTGGTTTTCTTGTTAATAGATCATGAATATATTTCTCACAAAGCTGTTCCTTGCCTATGTGACACTTAGAATCCTGTCTTTTTATTTCAACAATATCTACCACATATCTGCATATTTCTATTAGCTTGTGTCAGTAAGAGATCATTTTTGTAATTGCTTTGGTTTTATTTTCTATTATTATTGCACTGAGTATGTGAGCAGATGGATTTCTTGCCCTAGGTAGGCAATTCTTATGAAAACTTTGTGAAACTGAGTTACAAATTGTTTCCACTGTGAATCACTTTCCTTGTAAGAAGATGACTTTTATGGTAATGTTTAACTTGAGTACAAATGTTTTCAAACATATACAGTGTATTTTTGGTGTATGCTTTTTTTTAATAGCACTCCAAAATAAAACCGAAAAATCATGATTCATGATAGACTGTTCATTTCCTTCTCTGTGTAATGTTGCCTGTTATGGGAAGTATAAAGCTTTGAAAGGTTGAATCATTATTTATGAGGATCAGTACAGCTGAGAGGTGTCACTGCAACATTAGCCATATGCAACTGCATTAAAAATGGAATTTGTATGGGATACTACTGTTGGTGAGTTGTGATCGAGGCCTCAGGAATTAGAAAATATTACTTATTTATGTTTCTATTAAAGCAATTTAAGATTAATTTTTCTTTCACCCTTTTCTGTAGCAAGGTTACATATTTTATAATTCAAGATTTTGACACATGCTTTCCGTAATTTTATTATTATTTAAGTCAATCCACCTGAGTCTTCGTGACATTTCTCACGTGGAGAAGTATGTTTTAAGGCATGTTCAGAAACATCTTTAATTTAGACAAATCTTCTAAATCTGTTTTGTTTGGCTCCTCACATCTCTGAAACTGTTTGCTGTTTGAATTCAAAATAGTGTTGGCCTCATTCAAAAGATCTGTCTTTTAACAGTTTTTCGAGAGGCTTTTCCCTTGGGGTGGGGAAGGGAATGATACAGGATGGAGTTACAAAGCTACAGTAAACTATTTTTAATCTCATAAAGCAGAATATTTACTACCCTCAGCATTTATAATACTTAGATAAATTATTTGAAAAGTGATTTTAAAACCCATTGGGGTTTAACATTCTTTAATCAATATCACACCATGTCTTCTTAGTATTTTCCATCATCTATTCTGAGGAGTTATAAATCCATATCCTGTCACAGTGCAAATACACAACTTATATCTGCAACCTGTTTTCTACTGTTAAAAACAAAAAAAAAAGCTTATTCCCTACTGTTGAAGTTATTTAAAGTTGAATGTGCCTTAAACCCCTTAAAATTAAACAGTATAATAAACCAATGCAATCTTCATGTAATATGTTTTCCTGAACCATTTTCTCAACAAATTGGATACCACCTCTGATCCACCATCGCTGGCAGAGGGTGTATGGGGCTGCATTCCTTCCATTCTGATCTCTAGTTAGTGAGGTTGTCAGTCCTGCTTCTCAAAGTGAACACAGGAGTGTTCAGCAACCATGATGTGTTGACATTTCTACTGACATTACTTTGTCTGAAAACATGGATGAGGAAGGAGGATAAATGTTGTGGGTGTCTTGGTGTGTTCTTTAGGATCTTCAGAGCTGAAGCATATGCTGCAATATCTTATTGGATCCCAGCCTTCTTGCTTATCAATGGTTACTGGAAGGTATTTTTTTCTCCAGACATTTGTGGTGCCAGCTTTCTACCTTGCCAATGAAGCAGAGCTTGTGGCTTGCTGTAATTTCCCTTGCATGCCCTGAATGGGGTCAGGTTAACAGGGTGCTTGTTTTATTGCCCTAGTGACCTGGTCTATAGATTGCCATGCCCTTACTAAAGAAAGGCTACGTGTCGTCTAGGTAGCCTAAATCATGCACAACTGAAGCTAAGGTAAGAGGAAATGCAGTAAGAACTTTTATTTGTAACAGTTAAAATAGTTGACATGCTTCTGCAAGATACAGACACACACAAAAAAAGGAAAAAATACTTAATCTATTTATACCCCATGCTAGTGAATTGATCCTCTTCTGACAAAATTTTCTTGTTTGCATATAGCTTACCTTTCAGGTCACATCCATTAGAAAAATCTTGTTCATGAGCCTGCATCAGTTAGTTATGCCTCTGATGAGAGAAAACTCCATCACACCGTGTCTTTGGGAGCATACCTCAGACCATTTTACAATCCTCAAGGAACCTCTCAGTTCTTATTCAATCTTTGCTACAAAATTTTCCAAAGAGTGCAGTGCTAGTCTTTCATCCCCAAAACCATTTCATTTGTGTCTGTCCACTGAAGGTGTCATCATTGTTCCTAATTATTTCATTATCAGAGACAGAAAGATATCTGCATCAGTGTATGCATTACCTTCTTATACTTGACTAATGAGTCAAAAAGGGAGTAAGTCTCTTTAGCTCTCTTTGGGACTTAGTTTTCAGAAAAAAAAAAATCTTCATGGCGAGCCAGCGTCTTCATGGTGAGACAATTCTCTACCAATATCTTCATGGTGAACCAAGGTCTTCATGGTGGGACAATTCTCTACCGATTCTCTACTAATGAGTATATTAACACAGTGTTTTGCAAAGCTCTTACTGGCTTTTTCCTGACACCGGGACAGAAGGTTAGTTGTTGGAAGACAGCACAGATCTGTGTGTTACAGTGGGCCCAATGAAGTAGGTGACAGATTAGAAGACTTGCAGGGCATAAACTGAAGAGTTTAAGGACCAAGGGCTAGAGAGAAATGGATCGATAACACACTTGGCAAATTGCTTTTCTTTTAACTCTTCTGGGTGCAAACATTTCATGCCAGATTATCTTGCTGTGTGTGTTTTAGACTGAGTGTGCAACTGCAGTCTCTGTGAGGGCCTCTCAGCACTGTTATAATATTACTAGTAAGGAGTCGTGTCTGAAGTCATGTCTTGATCTGAAGAGAGGCCTTTGGCAGAATGCCATGCTGCTGGAGGGCTTGAGTGAATCGCAGTGGTTTTGCTTATTCATGCAATTGAGTGGGACCCTTTCCCTGTGACTTGATTGCATTTAGGCTTGAGAATGACGACTTGGATAAAAATGCCACACGCTGAATATCTCCCACAGCCTTCAGGGAGCTTGACCATCTCAATGGCAGTTGTCAGCATCTGCTTTGGGAAACACCATGAGCCTGTTGGTCAAGGTGAAAGAACATTATTCTTTATGTCCTAACTCAGCTGCAGCAAAACATCAAAAGTTGGGGCCTAAATAGCAGGCTTCCATTTATTTTGGTTCATTAACTATTCATTTAGGCTACAGCTCTAGGTAGTAACTGCTCAGGGGTACAGAAAGCCTGTCTTCTTGTTGCACACTTTCATTAGGAAACACAGACATGGCAGCCTAGTCTTCCAGGCACTGTGTTCAGAATTCTTGATTGTTATGTTCTTTGTATGGATGCCTATTGTTAAGTTTCTAGTGACTGGAAGGCATCAGAGAAATCAATAATGAGGCTGTAGAGACTTTGCCGGTTTCTTTGGCTTTTTGTCCTCAGAAGTACTAATTTTGAATCCATGCTTTGAAGGGTTAGCAGTGCAACCATTTCTAATGACATTTAACTACATGGTCTGACAGAGAGGATTGTGGATTGTTTACATCACCTCTGTAGACTGTCAAAAGCAACCCAGACCACAGTAGCTTCTTGCCTTTGTTAGAAACTAGAGCCTCTAGAAGCTCTGTGGTCTGGGTTGCCTTTGAAAACGTGAATAGCCATTGTGCTCATGTTGCATTGTCTTGATAACAGAGAAACATAAACAAGTCACTTGGACAAAAGCATCATCCTCCTATTCAGAAAAAAAAAAGAATGACAGAACAGTGATAGAAGCTCTACTGAAGTGAAATCCTGGAGAAAAAATATTTTTTCCTTTTTCCTCTTCATTGTGTGTCTGAAAGTGGTCCTGTAATTTACTGGCAAGAAGACATGGAACAATATGCACTCTAGCAACCTTGGAATAATGTGCAAATGCCCCTGGGAATTGTTTCTGCTGAAGAGGGTTGAGGCAGCAATAGGTTTCTGGCTTGCTGTTTCTGCAAAACTTTTTTTTTATAGCTAGAGCTATAAATAGTTGACAGTTCTTAAATTGAATAATCCTCTCTTCCTCTCTGGGATGAGAAACTGGATCAAGATTCTCAAAGCCAAAAGCCTGCAGCCAGATACCCCTATTAATCATCTGTAATGTTGCTCAGATTTTGAGGGAACTCTCTTATTGTTCGTATTTTGTGCTTGGTGAAAAGGCTCATCTGGAGTCTTTCTAGTGGGCCATTCTATTTTATAGTCATATTTAGAAATGAGAATATTTTAATTTTCAAAACAGTTGAGCCATCTTTAACTCCACTTGGTTTGGACACGGTTTACTAAGTAATTACTGATTTTGAAAGTTGAGTTGGTAAAGAATTACAGGGTAAAATATTGAAGCCACAGGAGTGATTGAATATCCAAGGCACATGCACTAAAGCAGATGGCTCCAGTGACTTTCACATGTCACTCAGACTGGCATTGGTGGTCACCGGTTTGTGTTTCACTCCCATTTTTGCTGCAATGTAAATGGTGAAAGGTAAGGAGACAGTATGTCACCTCTACCGCCATTTCTGCTGCTAAGTTGGTACTTTAACCACGTCTGGGAGTTCTTATAAGGCAGAGCATTTCAGTCTTAAAAACAGGATTTTAGTCCTTATGTAACTTAAGCACTTTTCCCTATGAATTTACCTCATTTTTCCCTATGAATTGACTTCAGAGAAGATGGCTGTGGAAGTGCTAGCCATGGCGATCATAACAGAATCAGGTGGAGTTGCATGTGCCGGGGATCAATGGTAACCTTTCAGTGTTGGAAACAAGGGCTTCCAGTTACTAAGGATGCATTGCTTCCATTTTTGGTTTTTACCTTTTCTACTCAGCCCCTAATAGGGCTGTTAGATTTCAACTCATCCAGTCCAGAATGTGTCTGTATTTGGGTTCATTGCCTTCATTTATCCTATAACTGCTGTTTTCACTAACAGTTAGGAAGGTCATATAGGTACTGACATCCTTCAATGGGAAGCTTTAAGAGTTGTATTGATTTGGAAAAAAGGAGCTTTACTCGGGCACAGCAAACAGTCTTTCCTATATGCACTTTGTTTAAGAAAAGTATTCCTCTTCAGTTAGAGTAGTCGGAAAATAGAGGTCACAGTTTTGAAACATCCCTTTGACAGAAAGATTTTTGTTAGTTTATTTGTGAGAAGGCAAAGTCTCTTGATTTCAGGGAAGAGATTTTAAGTCAACTTTTGGAAAGCTTGTAAAAAGCTATTAGCAAAATATACAGTAGTGTGTATTGTGAAGCAGGTTGTCTGCACCATTTTTTCTCATCAGATTTCTGTTAAGTAAAGAAATTTTCTGAGGGGAATATATAACACACCAGAGTATTGACTCAAATCCTAGAAAATTGAAATAGAAATATTTTAGATTGATGCACTTAATATGAAAGTGCTGGTTACTAGCTTAGAAACTGATGTAGAGATTTGTCTGAGCCACAGGGCTAGAAAACAGCCTAATGAACATGTCACCTTCCAATCTGCAGGATAGCGTAAGGTGATCATGTGAGATAAAAGTCAGCAGTGAAGTTTTCTTATGCTTAAGTAAACCAAAAATATACATTTATGGATGGATTAATAAGCTATTCCACAAATATCCTAGCTTTCTCTGAGAATTGTTCAGGAAATGAGAAGCACTTATGTAATGTTAAAGGAATGAAAGGAAAATTTCTTAGCATTAGAGAAGGGAAAGTAAAGCTTCACTCTAAAATCCTTAGGAACTAACTGCGTTAAGAAACTAGATTGTTGCAAATGTAAAGTACATGCAAGAATGCCTTTTGAGATGTTTCGAGAGCACACCTCAGAACCTCTTAAAAGTGGTATAATGCATTGGTAGCCCTAATTTTCAGACGTGGCCAAAAAGAGTTTAGAGCTATGGGCTCATATATGTTTGCATTTGTCTAAATGTGGTTTAGAATTCGTTTTTCTCCCTTGATTCTGCATGTGCCTTTTGCTATCACAGCTAGATGGAAGAAGCTGAAGAAGGTTGCTGTAACCTCCCTTGTTTTGCCTGCTGTTCCAGAGAGCGGTGCCAAGAGGGCCAGAGCTATAACGGGATGCCTGAACGTGCCTTGTACTCCAGCTGCAGAGAGCGTGTGGGAAGTAGACAACTTCTGTTTCACCAGAAGCACCTCTTACACTGGGGGTCTAGTTATTCTTGGTTAGCACAGGTGGGCAAGTGAGTCATGTCCAAGGAAAATGTAGGCTTTTTTTAGAGATTTGAGGGAAGTATGTTACAGACTTTTTCCACTAAGTGTAGAGCTGTAATTTTCTTACCTTCTTCACAGCTCATTTGCTTGAATTGGTGAAAACAGGCTCATCTGATTGTGAAGCTTTTTGCTTTTTCTAAGGTAGTTGTCCAATTCTTCTTTTCTGACTTGAATCTTTTTGCCTATCAGCTACTAAAAAGGTCATAGCTTTAGGCTCCATGTAAAAGAAACTTGTCTGGCAACTCCTTAGGAATCTTGGAAACCTATTAATCCTCAAGAGCAAAAGAGACACAAAGGTCTAGAATAGAGTTAGGGATGAAGAATTAACAAATTCTCAGTTTTACCTCTTTCCTAGGATGACAGCCTGTAAAGGACTTTTGAAAAGGCTTTGCATCTCTCTTGGAACACTCTGGTAATTTACTGAAGTCATCTTTATTTGTTTGTTAACTCCTATCCCTGATACCAAGCATTTTTCACTTGTTTGGTATAACAGTGTGATTTTACTTCCAGGCAATTCCAGCATGCCCTTCTATGGGGGTCACATATTCCTCCTCCTCTATATTGGTCTAGGATTTCCAATTATCTCCATATTCATTGAGCTCAGCCACTACACAGCCAATTGAAACAGGCAGGCTGCTCAATGTCTTTTCCACTCCAGGAGTAATTTAATCAGGGAGTGACTGCATTATTTTTTCAGAGAGCTGAGCTGTGCATGCCAGGTGATCTGCAGTGGAGAACAGCATTATCATTAAAAAGGCCTAAGTATTTCATGCCATTTTGTGCTTTTCCAACTTGTAGTGCCTCTAACAGTACTGTGTTGATGCTTTTTGTAATATGCATGATTCAAATGTAATCAGTTAGAGGAGGTGTAAAGAAGAGGATGGATGAGTCATGGAAAAGTATTTATGTTGTACGAGGCTGAGTTTGAAAGCTGTTGGGTCCTGAGACATCCTTAATCACTGCTTTGTTTTACAACTGCTGGTGTTCACAGAACACATTAAGTCTATTTCTCTAGTTTTCCTCTGAAGTTCCATCCTAGAGTTAAAAATTCTTTAATGGAAGCTTGGTATCACTACACTCCCACAGACATACTTTAACTTTCATAAAACAGCAAGAGAGAGGAGTGGTTATGAAGTGGAGGTCTTCAGGGAGTCCTTCCATCCATTATAATCTTCATCTTTGTTGACTAATGTGCTCTTCTCCAGACAACCAGAGAGAATAGGTGAGGCTTTGCTGTTAACAGAGAACCTTAGGTCCTTGAGAATCTCCTTCCACTGGGAAGAGCTAACTGGATGTTCCTCGCTATCAAGGAGAGTCTAAGGGAAGGGCAAGCCTTTTTCTAGCATTATCAAGGAACGAAAGAAGCTGGGGTGAGACAGATCACAGAGTCCTGGTGTGATAAATACCTGTGCTGTGCTAATTTCTTGCTGCTGAGTACTGATTTAGGCAAACATCAGCTTGAGGTGACAACTGCATTTTTCTTTGGTTTCCTGGAGCCAGATTATGAGCTGGTGGGCATGATTTCATGCTGGTGAAATCGCACTTGGTCAGCTGAGCATCACCTGCTGGGAGTGCCATTGTAAAACTGTCCTCCTCAGTAAGACTTACCGGCTGCTTCCTTAAAGAGTTTTGTTTTCACCTTTATTTTGTCTTTAACAATAAAATTTGTAATAATCAGTAAATTCAAAGAATTAAAACTGAATTGTGTTTGCAGTTCCTCACAGCTGAGTATACACCACCATTAAGATGTTTTTTGATAAAATTATCTGACACTTGAAGAAATCTATCTAACTGACATTTTGATCTTTACAGTGGCATGTTAAAAGCCTTCAAGTTGGTATAGTTTTTTGTTTTCTCACTGCAACTGCCCTGGACAACTCCAGCCTTGACTCTTTTTTCCCCTCCTTGTTTTTGAAGTAAATAGGCTTTTTCTAATTAATGTCTATGACAAAGTACCCAATGGGGAGGGAAAACCCCCCACCTTCTGGGGATTTCTGATCTTTCACATTTTGATTTTTGGAGAAGTAGTATTCAGCATATTAATAATTATGCTAACTCTAATATTGCTAGCGTTGGTTTCAGATTGTCAAGTTCCAGACGTCTTTAAGTTCGATGTCTGCCTAAAGTTCCCTGACTATGTCTCCATGATTGTCAGTGAAGAGAAGAAGCCATAGAGAGTGATTTCATCTTAAGTATATATCCACTTAAGTATACATCCACTTCTGATTTCTTTTACCATCTTATCTAAATGCATAATTACAGTGTGCGTTGTTATTTTCTTTGCTGCAGCAGGCAATACCAAAAAGGAGACAGTGAAGATGATTTGCACAAGATCAGGTTGCCTCTGGGAAGGAGGCTTTGCTTGCATAGACTGGTGTTCAATCCTATAACATAATGATGTATATATCTGTCATCTACAGATTGATCAGGATTGTCTTCCCAACCAGTTTACAGACCCTTTGGTCCTGGGAAAGACATTGGAACCCACACGTGGTGACCTAGCAAGTACAGCACTGTTTTGGAATGGCTTTGATGTGCTGCAGGTTTGTCACCTTGATCCAGTGAGAGAGCTTGTGCTCTTCCTTACAATATCCTTTTATGTTTAGTCACGTGGGGCTTTGTTCAAGGGAGGGATTATTTGGACCCCTGCTCTAGTGTGGAGTCCTCCATGGGCTTCAGGTGGATATCTGCTCCACCATTCACCTTTATGGATTGCAGGACAACCTGTCTCACCATCACCTTCACCATGGGCTGCAGGGGAATCTTGACTATGGTGCCTGGAGCACATCCTCACCCTCCTTCTTTGCTCACCTTGGTGTCAGCAGAGTTGTTTCTCTCACTCCTCTCTCTGGCTGCAATTACTATTGCGCAAGGCTTTTTTCCCCTTTTTGAATATGTTATCCCAGAGGCACTGCCACCATTGCTGATGGGCTCAGCCTTGGCCAGCAGCAGGTCCATCTTGGAGCTGAGACCATTGGCTGTGTTGGACATGGGGGAAGCTTCTAGCATCTTCTCACAGAAGCCACCCTTGTAGCCCCCCACTAACAAAACCTTGCAAACAAAATACAGCTTATTTTCTGGCTAAACCTTTAATTGTTTTCCTCAGCACACTGTGTCTTTTTCTTAATTTTGTTCTTTTTTGGAACATATGGCATCTTGCAGAATAAAATGAAATTTTAACTTAGGCTCTTCAAGAGTGTGTTTCAAGGTAGAGGGGAAGAGTTGCCAAATTTCATTGTTGCTTTCCAGATCAGAAATCAACTAGGACATCAAAACTTATCAGCAAAGAAGGTTTATTGCAGTTCAGAGGGGATAAACAGCTGATATTTCTGTGTTGTGATACCTAGGTACCTGAGTCTGCATTTGATTCCACACAGGCTGCAATTAGAACTGGATTTTAGGCAGCCTCCCAAGCTAAAACTGACCTGAAGCTGCTTTTGCGTTCATGTAGCACAGAGGTCCTGAAATAACTCTTTTAGAAATAATACAGACGTAGCTCAGGTGATACAGGAGATAACACAGAAGTGAAAAGATTCAGTGTTGCTCTGTACTTAATTCATCCAAGTGTAGGGTGCCAAGCTGAGCTGCAGTACCACCATTTGTGATATATTGACACATTTGTCAATACTGCACTTTGTGTTCTCATCCTGTGTGACCTACTGTAGGTGATCCTGCTCTGGCAGGGAGGTTGCACTATATGATTTTTCGAGGTCCCTTCCAACTCCTAACATTCTGTGATTCTGTGATTTTGTGATTCTGTGATCTTTTGAATAATCATATTTAGTGCTCAGAAATGTCAGCTTATACTGAAATTCAATTTTCTGGTAGGTCCCAGTCATTGAAGTTTGAGTCCCGCTGAGACAGGACAAAGAACAGATGTGTGTAGGTATCGCTTCAGCCCTTTTGGTGTTCCACACTTTGTGTCCTTATAACTGTCTCCAGAACACAATCTCTCATGCTGAACATCTGTGTTGGTCCAGGTGTTCACCGAGTGGATAGCCTCCCAGTTAGGTTCACCTAAATCATGACATACTTACCACAATAATTTTCATCTTTACTGCAGCACTTAGCATGCACAGTCTTGACAGCCTGTACTTTCTGTCTCTTTCCAGCATTCTTTTGACATCTCCTATTTTTTCCTCTGTCTTAATGTTTGATTAGCAGTTTACATAACTGTGCTGTGTTGCTAATTGCCTTATCTATGAGTAATCCAAGACATGCAGATTGACACTCCATTTTCAGTGGTATAGTACCTGAGGAAGAGGTCTCCTTTGTCTTCACAAATATTATATCCAGATGCAACATATATTGTCATACGTTACAACTGGAATTTGTGCAAGGATAAGCTGGAAAGTTTCTGAAAGATGGAAAATAATGATTGATTTTTAGGAGGTGATGTTGGGGTGCTTGGCAAAGCAGTGCAAGTGTGTGGCAGACACCTGGACTCCCACACTGTGCAAGGAAACAGAATGAGGCTGACACAGACCAAAGAGGTAACACTGACAACCTATAAAGAACTGGCAAGTTCCTCTGCAGTTCCTGGGCAAAATCTGGGTTTGAGGTTTTTAGGGATTGGTTTTGTTCCCAGATGTCCCAGGAGCTCAGTTAGGAGTCCAGAGCACTGAGCTGAGGTTGGCTTTTTGTCACAGAGCAAGCGCAAATGTGTGCCAGAGAATTCCTCAGAAAACACTTCTTCCAGATGGCTTGTGGGAGATATCTAGGCTATGCTGTGACCTTGTCTTTCAGGCTCTGTTGCTGCTCACCATGGCAATGGGAAAGTAAGTGGGGAAACGCTGGTGGTAAATAAACACCGATACCTTGGACTCAACTGCATCACTGGCAGTTGATGGCTAAGAATCTCTGAAGCACAGAGCTACAGGTCTGGGGAGGGAGGCAGAACAGCCAGAAGTGTATGTGGTGACAGAAAGCCAGATAGCAACACCTGCCTTTGTCTTTTCTGACACTTGTTTGTGGGGTTTTTTCCTCCCTTGGCTTATTAATTTTTCATGAACAAATAGATGTTCTCCTTCTGATGTAGTTTGACTGAGTCACTCCGTTTCATAACAGTTACAAGTGCCCAGAAAGTTTGCTGTAGCTGGATTCAGGCCCATTGGGACTTGCTGAGATAAATATATACTTGGTGGAAAAAGGAGTGTTAAGAACTTCCTAACTCTGCCTGCCTTTGGGACAAGCAAAAGCTGAGAGTCTCTTGCTTGCAGAGGCTGCACAGGGAAAATAGCACAGTTGCTTGAGTAAGCCTCCCAGTCCACTGCTCACTCCTTCATGAGAAGAGGTGTGATTCTGGTCCAGACCCTGCTGCACTCGCTAAGGCTGTTGTGAAGCTTTCTGCAGTTGTGTATGTCTTCAACATGTGCGAGTTTTGGGAGTTATTCCCTAAACATGTTTAAGAATCCAAGCCAGCTTCTGCAGCTCCTTCCCTTCATCAAGACCGCTTCAAACCATGTTGAATCCCTAAACATGTTTAAGAATCCAAGCCAGCTGCTGCAGCTCCTTCCCTTCATCAAAACCGCTTCAAACCATGTTGAGGTTTTGTGGCTCTTTGTAGCTGTGAACCTACTCACAGACAATTTCTTCACATTGGAACAGCATGATTCTAAGTGGTTTCCACAAACACCTTCATCTTTTATCTCAACTTGTTTACTCCTCACTTCTTCCTTCTAAACCTTTTTTTCCATTCCTTCATCAGAGCAAAAGGGAATTGCACGTCCTTCACTTGGGTATATCCATGCTAATGGCCAGACTGCCGGAATGCTTGACAACAACAGCACAGTCTGCGATTTAACCTGGTCTCTTCTGTTTCCCAGAGTGAAGGTTTGAGGCTAGAGCATGTGGTTTGTGTTTTCACAAGCAGATGGTTTCCTTGTACGCATGCGAGCTGAGCGTTCAGCGCCTGACAATCAGAGCCTGCAGACAGCCCACTGCATTAGGAAATCTAGGCTGTGCTACTTGTTTACTTTGAGTATAAATGTCATCTTGGCAGGTGATACATCACCCCTCTTGAATACACAACGTTTGTAATTTCATTGCTGAGCTTAAATGGCGTAGGCTTGGCAATGAATTTTAAAGATTATGTTTCCGTTCTTTAGTGACCCTGTGCACATGATGCGAAGGCGCAAAACGAGTTGGTGTTCTCTGAAGCTGTTTTCAGATGTTCTGTTACAGTGTATGTGTTAGGTTAATCAGAAGGATTTGTCATTTTGAGATTCAACAGATGAATTAAGGAGAGGAAAAAAATGGTTATTCCAATTTTAAATGAAGGGCTTGGACTGGTCTAAATAGTGGCTCCTGGCTGTGGCATCTTGTCAGATGGTCTACTTGCAATGTTCATTAATAGCAGTTACTACTTTGGACTGATGTTTTGGACTGACACAATACTTTACAAAGAATCAATGCCAGAAAAACAGATTGAGATTCAGCACTTAATACTGTTCTACACCTTGGAAAGAACCTAAATAATATTTTCCTTTAAAATGAAACTAAACGTTCCACAATAAATCATCATGACATTAGTAATAATGTAATTTTTCCATTTAGCTCATACATAGATACTCTATTTTTTCTTCCATGTGATTTGGGAAATAAGACAAATCCAAAGTGTTCTGGTGTCTGATTAGATCAGAAAAGTTATTGAGAAAGTGTGTCTTTACAGGGAAAAAGTAGCAAAGGGTAACTAAATGCATCCAGCTGTAAGGCTCTAAAATATTTTTCATGTTGTGTCTGCTGTGCCTTTGAAATCAACCTACAAGGCATACAACTAGACCCGTGAAAAGGTTTCCTTTCCATCACTACAGCCGGGTGTTGTTTTCAGTAGGAAATTATAATTTGTAAATTCTTTCTTATTTGATTTATAAGGAGTTGCTGAAGTCATCTACATGACTTCTTCATATTACCTGACAGGCTTTAATAAGCTGTAATGTCTGTGTTCCTGCTATTACGTTTCTTTGAATAGTGGGACAGAGATGCTTTGTACAGCATATTTTATGTATGGCACGAGGAAGTGTGCCTTGATGGTTTTCCCTTTCAGTAGAACTAGTGCTACCCACTACAAGTGTTCCCCTTCTAGTATCCTGTCATCATTAACTCCTTAGGGAACTTCCCTTTTCCAAAGGAAAAAAATACAAGTTACCATCCCAGCAATGCCCTTTTTCTGTGGGATGACTTTCCCATGTCTCTAATGAAATGTGAATTCTAGCTCTGCTTTCACCAATCTCCTTTCGGCAAGTCCTTTATTTCAAGCAGCCTGGCTGCTCAGTGTCTTAGTCCTGTGAGAAACCTCCTTTAGTTACATCATTACTACACTGGTGAAAAAAGTGTTGTGTCCTTTCGAAAGCTTCCTCAGTGTTGCCAGTGCTGGATACAGTGTTTCCCAGCTGAGATTGACCAGGTGTTGATAACAACAGGAAATGGGCATGCTGGGGTCTTTAAAATCACAGGCTTTTGGTGTAAAAAGTTTTTAAACTGAGCAAGCTCTGCTGTCTTCTGCAGGTATGGTGAAAGCACTTTCTGGTAATATTGTGATTTTTTTTGACAGCTTTGCAGACTGAGATGGATCAAGCCTGAGAACCGACCTGTCTAATGAATATTGCCTCTGTTCTGTGGCGCTGTCCCCAAGTGTGGATTTGGGCCAAGGCATGGGTGTACTTTGCCAGTGCTTCACAGCATGAGTGACTGAACTTTGTTTGTACCTTTGCAGACCACAAATTATGCTGCTAAGAAATGCTCTATTGCATGAGCTTCTAGTGGAGTGTGTTCTTTGGGGCTGATTCTTAGCTTGGATTGCTATGGAAAAGGAGGCTGCCGAAAAGCAAGCCTTTCTACCCTTTTTGCCCTTTATCTGGCCCTTTTGGCCAAATAATAAGGACCCATATCTAGAGGGACCTCCATGTGCAGTTCAGCATCTGAGGATGCCACTTCTCAGCTGCTCCTCTTGCCTCTCTTCAGACTGTGAATCCTTTTTTCCTGTTCTAATGGATACAGAAGGGCCCGCCCTATAACTGCAACCTGGGGTTTTTGTCTGTTACTGTACTCCTTTAACCACGGTTTCCCACTTATAAAGGAGAGTGTGCTTGGAGGGAGTGAATTTCATGGGACATCTCCTCCGGAAGTCAAGAATGAGTAGGTAGAACCTCCACCCAGCCAAAAGTGGACACATAAATATAGTCATCCTGAGGGCATTTCCTTCTTAAAAGAAGGAAATGCAAAACGATGCTGTGAGATCCTAACCAAAGTATTTGCCTCACATCTGCTCCTCAAATTCCTTCTCTCTGCCCCTGTGTGACAGATTCATGTGAAATTCCAGATCTGACAACAGCTGAGGAACCTTGCTGTGTAGCTGCAATATGTGCACAGTATTTCCTTTTAAACCCCTAATTTTAAAGGCTAAGATAAGATTCCCTAAGAGACCTAATTTCAGGGTATTTACCATTTTTTTACTCTTCTTCCTCTGGGCTCGACCTATAGTATCTACCATATTTAAAGTTTCTGGGCTGATTGCCAGCACTAATACATCATTTCAGTAGACCATCCAGGCTGGTTCTGCTAGGGCCTCTGAAATGGCCTGTGCTTCTGTTTGGGAGACTGAAGACGCTATGGGCTGTTGTCTGGCACCTGACGTGTTGCTGTCACAATAGGTTCACTGTGGGCCCTACTGGACCTGATTTCCACTCTGCAAAGTGTTGAACAGTAGGGAACACCATTATTCCAGAGAGGTTTATTGTGTCGAGGTGCAAAATGGATAGAAAGAAGACCTAAAGATCTCTCAAAGAGTGCTAGGAATCTGTGCAGCTTTCACCTGAAGCAGACCCCACTGCCTGGGAAGCATGGCTGTTCTGAACAGGATGCAGTGAGACTCCATGTGGAGAAGCTGGCTCTGACATCCCTGATAATGATGGCAATATTTGCCACTTGAAGTTGGGACAAAATGGCTTTATTTATTTAACCATCTGTTTGCAATAGATTCTCACCATCTTTTTCTTTTATCCACAGATTACTTTTATACCCATATGCCACATTTTGCTGTTCTGACAGCTTCTCGAAGGATTGCTATTTTTAAACCTGTAAGAATGCATGTATGCATGACTCCTCAGCTAGAAGGCAGCTTGTTACACAGATTGGTGCCTTGTTCTTGCATTTCTTATATTCCCAGTCAACTATATGTTCTGAGGTAGAATATCTAGGATAAAGCAGAAGCAGATGTAGAAAAAACAAAGAGGAGGTTAGGAAGATGTGGGTCTCATTATATTTTTTTTCCCTTTTCTGCCAAGCGCATCTTGGGTGCATTGGACTTACTGGAGATACACTGTACCATTGCACTGCACAGGTTGCACAATGTCCAGTAATCCCATACAAGTGTCTGAGGTCAGAAATAAGATGAATAAACAGCAGGACGCTGGATTAGTCTTACAGGAGGCAAGTCAGTGTGGCAGAGTTATCAGGAGGTTCCCCACTTCCTGGCATGTTCCCTCTGCCGAGTTGTGGTCTTCCATGCTGTAATTATGTAAAATAAGGTAGTTGGCTTAGTGCAATGGTGCTTACGCATAGCTCTTCAGTGAAATAATCATGTTGTGTAGGTGGTCTGGGGGAGCATTTGCCCCAGCCATCTGGAGGCATCTGACAGACTTCAAGTCAGCCAGGTAAGCTCACGGGGGTTCCAGCAGGGATGTGGGTTCTGCTGTGCGTAGGTGGAGTCAGGGAGATAATTGCTAAGTGCAGGAGCCTGATCCAAGGTAATGTGAGTAGATCTCTCGGCGTGCAGGTCTCTTACAGTCAACAAGCGAAAGCTCTGCCTATGGTCATATCCTTGTCCCAGTGGGGTTATCTATAAGAGAACTATGTTCCCCAATTTTTTCCATTTATTTTTGAGGGAATACAGTTTTTGTTCTTCTTTTTGACTGCAACTTATTAGAACAAGCTTAAGTATTGATCAAGAAGAGTAGCCATTAGAAATGGTTGTCCTCTTTCAGAAGTATCTAAACAGTACCTCAATGGCTAGAACTGTGTGGCTTCTCTGACAAGGGAGGAGATGGAAGAACACTGGTCTTAAAACAATGTCGGGTCAAAACTGTGTTAGGGTCTTACTGTGGCCAAAGTGTAGGACCCTGCACTTGGCCTTGTTGAACTTCATATCATTGGCCTCAGCCCATTGACCCAGCCTGTCCAGGTCCCGCTGCAGCATCTTTCTACCCTAGGATGCCAGTCCTGGATTTTATTCCTAAAATGCCAGTCCTGAAAAACTCTTCCTGTTAAACTGACAGCAGATAGGAAAAGGAGATGATTTCCCATCAACAGGAGAACCATTATTCTTCTAGGGACCATTGAAATACTTGCAGTGAATGATTTCATTGCTGTTTCTATAGCCGTTGTTGAAGTAATTCTATGATAATGAACAATATACAGAAAGGAGCTTGTAGAGGTGTAATGATAAAAGAAATATAGGTCTCACACAATTTATACATAATCCTTCAGACACTTCATTAGTGTAACAGAATTTCCACCTCTGACGTGTGAGATTGCAGAAACTTTGCTCATACCTTCTCCTCAGCTGAGTGTTACAGCTTATTAACAATGAAAGCAATAGGAGCAGTCAGTTTTCAGTATAAGGACTACAAATCCTTAGACCTGTATTCAGGAATGCATTGCACGATTACAGTAAACCCTTTGGAGAAGTTAATGGTACAATGAACCCTTGTAAGAGACTACAGAAAACAGCTGCATTTCCTTTTCCACAGGCTGGAAAACAGGGAGACTAGAGGACATTGGCTTGGGGATGGGAATATCTTCCTCTGAGTTAAGCTGCCATGGGTTCTTATTGAAAACTGTAATAAAAGGAGGGGAAGGAAGAAATCTGTAAAGACACAGCAGCAATTTCTTCTTTTTATTCTGTTAGCTTGCATAGCTGTGCCAGCACACATTCTAGCCAATCTTTGTTAAAATAAAAAAAAATAATGCTATCATTTGCAGGCAGGTTTCCATATGAACAGAAACAAAGACACAGTAGCATGAAGCTTCATGTCATAAGGAAACCTCTTTTCTTCAACTCTTCTGGTAGGTTATGAGAATTTTACTGTTCTTTTTTTCTATTCCCATTTTCTGAAAAGCTTTATAAAGGCACCTAATTTCAGTAAACTCTTTTCTTTAAAAAGATGAACTATCCTTAAAAAGAATAAAAATAATAGTTTAGGTTTGCATCAACTTTGATACGTGACTTACAGAGTCTAACCCAGAGAGATACCTTTATGGTACAATGAGAAAAAATATGTTATAGTGAAAGTTCATATTGTATGTGTTATTTCATAACTTTGCCTAAATATGCTTTGCTTCTGATTGAAGACTGAAGTTGTTTTTTTAAGAGATAGGCTCTTTGGAACCTTTCAGGAAATGCTGACCTGACTGCAGGGTGTACTTCTCCTGTGTAACAAAAGAGGGAAAAAAAGATAGCTTTTACTGGCAAGGGAAGCTGCCTTTACTCATGTCATCAGTCAGCTCTGTGTTAGAGAACCAGGATGCCTCTTGCGTGAACTGTTAACATTTAGCATGTTTTTAGCTGAATGACTGGTTTTTAAGAGCTATTGACAACTATGCAATAACTGCAATTAAAATCTCCCTAATAAACTACAGTTTTAATCCCAGATATCAGTAGGGTTCGATAAGGAAACAAATTTCTTGGTGATCAATGAGAACTTAAATTAACCTCTTGGCTCTAAATTAGTGTATCAGACAGCTATGAATTAGTATATCAGACTACTTCTTTGAATTTAGGTACTTTATAAAGAAATTGAAAGCATAGATCCCACTTCCAATATGATTTGATGATCAGAGAGGAAATCCTAGAAACTGAAGTAACTGTGAGCAAGTGTCTCATTAATACTTGAAAATGTGGCTTGGATTACTTAACTAAAGGATATAGAAACATGATGACATTTTTCATAAAATTAAAAAAATATCCTTACAGCCATTTGACCAAAAGCATTTCTTTCTGTGGGTCTGTGTGCATTCTGACATTTTCAAAGAAACCCGCAAAACCTGATGGGAAGTGGAAATTTGAAGCACTGTGAACTGTTATGTTAAAACAAAGTAAACATTCTAAAACTACTGAAATATTTTATTTTCAAATAAATCCATGTAAGTGATAGAGTATCATACAAAGACAAACATCCTCATTCTGTTGAAATCAACTGACCTAAGTAAAACTTTGTAAATAGTTGTGTTATGCAAGATAGTTCCGTTCTTTCCAGTTGTATCAGGGTTGGTTTTTTTCCAATTCATTTTTGGAAGAAGAATTTCATGGTCAAGTAGATAGATTGTACAACATTAAATATAGAAGAGTTTCTTTTTCCCCATGCCTGAACCTTTTCTGCAGAGACTTTGCTGTGATTTATCTTTTCAAGTTCCCACAATAATCGATAGATTTAATGATGAAGGTGAAGTCGGTGGAATTCAAATATTATGTGAGCCTCAAATGAAACAGTGAGAAAGGTATTTGGGAAGTTTCTCTAGAAAGCGAATATTTGTTTTACTGAAACAACTGAAAAACCTTGTGCTTCTCAAAAGAATTGCTGGGAGACTCTTTTCTGATTTTCTAGAAAGGAAATGGTAGGTTTTTGACAAAAACCACAAATCAAAACAGCCATGATGAACTCCATGTGACGTGTTGTTTCATACTAGGAGCTAACCTGGAGGAGGAAGGAAACGGTGGCTGAATCAGGGGACTGGCCTCTTCCTGTCCATCAGTACTGACCAGATTGATAAGGAAATGCAGATCAGCAGAGCGTGAGCTATGAGAGCTGTTAATGCTGCGCGTGGGGCTTGGGTAGCCTCTCTCAGTACTGAACCAAGTTGCAATTATTTTCTGGCTTCCTGGTTATTAGCTCACAGACCAAAATTTGATTTTTTTTCTTGCAGTGTAAGCCACATCTGAACAGTAGTCTTAGTCAGCGATATTAGTCCATACCCTGATAATTCTTACTCAGCCTGGATAACACACCAAACCCTTTAGACCTTGTCTACCAAGATGTTTTTTCTCTTGCCTCCTTTACTCTTAACTGTTTTATCTGAAGCACTGCCTTGATACCACACTACCCAGCAAATTTCATCTGAAGTACAAGAGGCACAAAATTCAGGCTCTGCATTACCGTGAGAATATAACATTAGAGTTCTGGGAGCTGGATGTCTCTCCTCACTTCCCACGTGCTGGACTCAGGAGGGAGGAAACCTCCTCTGCGGTCAACTCTGATGGAGTTAATGAAGTTCAAGTCCACCAGCTAGTTTGGTACAGGAGATTCTGCCGGTACCAGAGAATTTCTGTCAGGGAGAGGAAGAAGAAATCACCAGGATTGCTTGGACATCTTAAAACTATATTGTTACGTTACAAGGATAGGATAGGGACCGTAAGTCACTGTTACCGTACTTTATCACCTAAGAGCTTTTCTCAATGCAGCGGACCTCCACTGCGCTCTGCAGGTGCAGCGGAAAGGCTGCTCTCTGACGGCAGCTGGACACAAGAGTGCTTATACAGCCCGACTAAAGCAGTCCTAGGTAGGTACTGTGACACGCACAAACTGCTCTCCACTCTGCAGCTCATCCTGGCTAGGTTTCCCCATTTCTGAACACAATTTAGCTGTGCACGTTTGCACGTCTTTGTCAACAGATGACTGTCCTGCTTAATCGGACCCATGCTTAAACCCCTTCACTGATTCATGACCTACGTCACAGGTCTGTGTGCGGGCACTGGGCTCCAGATCTCATCAAAAGTCAGGCTGCGCTACTGTGTGATGTATGTCTGGCAGAATCCTCAGGGCCCCTGGCATGTATTTGTACAAAAAAATACTTTAAGTAACAGTAATGGGACACAATCATGAAGAGATGATCCTAAACCCACAAGCATTCAGAGTGCTTCTCTACATAAGTCTAGATCCCTTCATTTTTACAGGCCTTTCCACTGCTGACCTGAGCTACTTTTGTAAAGCTGTGGTCACCTTTGTTCTTAAAAGTGTTCATTCCTGTGGTGTCAACCAATTTTCTTTTACTTGTGTAAATTACTGAATATGCACATATAAACATTTCAAAGTGAAGTAACAGCATTTTTCCCAGGTCCAGCCTTCAATGGGTAAGCAAAATTTATCCTATTATTTGCTTTAATCAGGAAATACTAAAGGATTTTGTGTTCTATCCATTTTATACAGACTCTCTGAGCCATTTCAGAAGCTGATATAGCTTGATGTTTATGTCAAAACTGAGTTCAGTCTTTCTGGAAGCCTGCCATGTGCAGAGTATTTATTGAATTAGATCTTTAAATGAAAAAAAATAGGGTAATGTCTTTTGGCTGTAGCTTGTCCTTGTTTCATTAGCTTGTTTCCTATGAAAAGAAACTATTCTTAGTTAGCATGCTGTTATCCTTATGTATAGATCTGTTGCAGCATCATGTGATTGGAGTAAAATGCTCCTCTTTGACACATCTACAAAACGGAGATGGCACTCACCTAAATGAAATGAAATTGAGGGTCATGTTCAGAAGGTGCCAGTCTTCCAGCTAAGTTGCACAGCTCAGCTGTCCAGCCTAACCATTAATGTTTAGGACTGTCAACTATGACGGTTTGTTAATTTGCTCTTAAAAGACCAGGCTGAACTCTAGGTCGATTCAAATGCACACATTTTGTCTCCATTTTAGCAAAGTTCAAAACACTTTTGGAGCAACTGAATTCCTAAAACTTCAGGTCAGAACTTGCTAATGAGAGATGGTCCTTCAGAGAAAAGCATTATTGTTTCTTTCCTGCGGTAGCATGGGGTCAGTCTTTGTGAGTCACAGCATCTTTGAAGCAGGAGAGCGTGCCTGCCAACCCTTCTCTGCTTTCTCTTTGGAGCTTGACAGGGCATGCATCTGTCACGTTGCCTGTTGGAGGATGAAACTTCCAGGGAACTCCTGTGAAAACTTTTGGAATCGTCCTACAGTACCCACAGCTAACAATTTGCGTGATTATATACCTACAAGTCAGTGTGTTTAGCAGAGAGGTGTTGTGGTTTTAAGATGGAAATCTGAGCGTTTCATACAAAAAACAACCTTCCTAATACAGGCTCCTGCAGTTGCTGGTTATTGATCTGTGGACAGCTGCCAAGTCTTTCACAGATAACATTGGTTTAGGGAAGACAAAGCAGTTTTGGAAGTGTTGTTTCAGTTACTTAAAGTAATAGTTCTTTTGTTGTAATAAATAATTATGTTAGTGATCTATGGAGATAATGTTAGATGTTGGTTCTTTTCAGCTGTAGTTAGAATACAATTGATGTTTAACTTCTGTGGATTTTTTAACTTTAAAACTAATTTGATTTATAGCAGAGAGTGGAAAGGCAATGTTGCTTTCACTCTTTCACTCTTGTGTGTGTATCCACATTGATACACCCACACACAGAATATGTATGCACTGGGAGGACAAAGGGACACCAATACTCCTCTTGAGTGGTTTGGGCTTCTTTAGTAGAAATAATGAGATTGTAGAAGAAATAATTATTACTGGGTTTCTACTGTAATAGAAATGATGACTACTGTAAAAGTTGAAAGAGCTCTGGCATGTTTATTGCATATAACAGCAGAAGGCTTTCAGAGTGCCTCTTAATTCCTGTTCTGGACTGTCTCTGGGAAAGTCACCCTCATGAACATTGAGGCTGCATGTAAGTGAATGGTCCAACATAGGTACACCTGGACCTCAGAACTCAGCTGAGGGGGTCTAGCAGATGGTGCTGTTAAGTTACTGATTTACCATGATAAGAGGGAACTGGGGTCCAGAGTACTAATGGAGGGAAAAGTTACAACGTCTGCTCTGGCTTTGTAACTTGCACACTGAGAAGCCTATAGCAGTGTCTTGAATGTAAAACCAGCCGCTTCTCAGTTCCCTCACAAGAAGAAAACATAGCATTTCCAGGAACAATAGTGCTTTTGAGGGCTTCTTGTTTTGTTTAGGACAAAAGACAGCTTCTAACAGCTGTTGTAACCTGTATGCAAGACGTATCAGATTGTAATTGTCACTTATAAAAGGGAATAATATAATTGTCTTTCTGTGGGCAGAGTTATATACTGAGATTTCAACAGTATGTGCGGCAATGCAGAAAGATTTTCTGACAAAGATGACTGGAATCAAAGATTAGGAAATTAAGATTTTTGCAGTAAGTTGTCTACTGTCTTAAAGCATTGGCATTTAGCATTTTGATTCTGGACACTGTTTCTTAACAATCCTTTACTTTTGTTTCAAGTGCTCTATTGACTGCAAACCAGATGTTAGGATTTTAAGTGCTTTGTTGGGGATGAATGAATGTCAACCCAAGAGGGAGCAGTAGTGTAGTTTTTAACAGGGAACAATACAGGAAGGCTATGAAGGTGCACCCAGTCAGTTTATCAGATAAATTCTTCTCTTTACTCAGCCTTTTGATTAATCCACTCCTGGGCAGAGGAACTGGGCTGAGAAGTCGAGAAACCATGACTTGGCATTAAGGAGAAATAACTTTTTTTTGCATTCCCTCCACATGCAACTTAGGCACTCGCGTGAGACTAGATTTTAGTCCTTGTGATATGTCCTATTCTACCAAGTGGTTTGAATTTCTGTTGGGGGACCAAGGGGGCAAAATCTGGTCCCTAACATTTAAAGCAGATTAATTTGTCTGCAGTGTTATGTGCAGACCTTGAAATTAAAAAGTTCCAGACAAATGCCAAGTGGATGCAGAATGTCTTTCTCTCTTTTTTTTTTTTTTGTGAGGCACTTAAAATCTGGGTGAAGCATCTGTTTCTTCCTTCCTACAGCTCATTTGGGAAATTAAAATTATTCTAGTGAAATCTCATTGTGATGTGTGCTGCTGTTCAGTGGAGCTGCTTCAAACACCTACACGAGCACTAATTGCAGCTTCTGCCATTCACTGCCTCTATTAAAAAAAAAAAAAGGAATTTCAAAAAGTTTTGTGAGCTAAAATGGTAGCTGCCAGCCTGAGTTACTCCTGCAATAGGAAGCTGTGGCAGAAAGTACTTAAAAACATGGAATTATTTGGCTTTGCCCATGCTATATCTGCTGAGAGGTTGCTGCCTGTGCAAATGTTATGGTTTTTTCCCATCCATTTCTGTCCTCAGCATGAAAAGAGGAGAGTGTAGAGCTCAGAGAGGAGATACATATACAGAGATATATTGTTTTGAGGCCCTTTCTTCTGCACAAATTCTGAGTTTGTTTTTTAGGAGTCAAAAATTCAGGCTTGAAATACATTGGCTTTTCTGTGCAGAGATAAAATTCTTGTATCCCTACAGTCCATTAAAAATCCAGATGCCGGTGAGTAACAGTGGGGGGTGCATACCATCCAAAATTTCAAACCAATCAACTTTTTTAAGTTTGCTACTCCTTATGACTGGTGCAGCACCCTCCACAGTGCAGAGCCTTTTGGACAGTACTTAGAGTGACGACAGAACCTGTTTCTGTATTTAGACCATTTCTGGGCCCAGGCTCCTCAAAAACAAGTGAAAAGCACCTCTGTGAGCTGGGCTGACCTCTGGCTGAGCTAACAGGTTGAGCTCAGGTTGAAGATGTTTTTGCAGACCGAGACTTTTTAAGAATTAATGTCCTTTCCCTTGGCTATCACACTAACCACTGCATATTCATTAAAAGTTCTCTTTTCAAATAGACTGATACTACTTGATGCAACTGATGTGCTATGAAATACAGAGGTGTTTTTGTCAGTTCCTGGAAAAAACTGACATTTCAGTTTGTCTTCCCTTCAGCTCAGGCTCTCTCTCAGTTGGTGTGAAACTGTGTAGGTCTGGTGAAATCAACAGAACGGTTGTTAGGAGGAGTTACCATCTCTAGCTCTCTGGTACTGCCTGTGCAGCTGAGATGCCTTAGCTGTGACCACCTTCAATGTTGACTTAAAGAAATCTGCTTTTTTTGGCACTGACATGGATTGGGACTGCTTTCACAAGCATGCCCATGAGATAGTAGTACAGTAACAGCTGTGTATTTAAATGTCAATCACTGCAAGGCAATGACACCGAAGTCACCAGTACAATTTAATTAAGACAGATCTAGCAACAGAGGGCAAGTAATGAGCCTTGTTGTCACAATGCCTTCAGTTGTGGTGGTAAAATCCCCAGTGAAGAAGTTGGAAATCCCCATGACCTGAACTGCTTGTCAGGGGAATGGTGGTTCAAAGGACAAAGTAGCTCTGTTAATTTACTGTCCTGAAGTGTTTTGAAAGATGCACCTTTGCTGGGTGAGATTACAAACCAGAAAATTAGATAGCAAAGAACAAGTACGCTGAAGAGAGACCTTGTATATTTTAGTGAAGATTGCTATTATATACACATATATATTTTAAGGTCAACATTTGAAGGGCTCTTTACCCAAGACTTGAGTCCGTTGCTGCTTATAGAAGTGAAATTGTGCGTTTGTCTAAGCCATTGAGATGTAATTTCAGTTTATACCGTGTTAGCACAACTAATCCTTTCAGTGATGTTCAGCTTCTGCCAATTCAGTCAATGGACTAATTGTGTGAAGTGAAGCATACAAGCACAGCAGTGTTTTATGTACTACATCTTACCACTTCCTGACCCTGTCTCACTGCACACTACCTTCTTGCAGTCTTCTAGCCAGATCTCTTGTAGAGTCAGAAATGCCCAGATTAATTTTCCTTGCTTTGACAAGCTCCTTTACATTGCAGGAGGACAGCTTTTATAGTACATCCATAGGAAGCGTCTCCACTACAGCCTTTCACCACACAGAAGACAGACTGGAGATGTAGGCAGCTGGCAAATGTGAAAGCAATGAAGAGGTGTTTTGAGGTTGACGGTGCTTTTTATAGTATGCGAGTTTTCTGGGAAGGGCATAAGAAGGGAGATAAACAGGAGATGATTGTGGCAAACTGAGAAGTAGCTGTAGCAGACCAACATGTTCCAAAGAGAAGATCACAGCAAAAAGGTAAGGACTCCAACTTGATCCTGTCCTTTTTCCTGAGGCTGAAATATTTTCTTCCACATCAGCAATTCTTCCTTTGAAAATGCTGACATTTTCTGGAGAATCTTATAAACTCTATAATAGCTGTTCAGCAGTACTTAGAGAAAAATACAGCAGTATTTTTATAGCTGACTCTAGCCCCCTCAATTTGTACTCCAAAAGTGTAGGGTTTTTTTTTCTAGACATTCTGCAGACTGATAAAATACTGATAACAGTTCAAAGATCAGAAATATCTCTGTGTAACTGCTGTATATAGAGTAACAGTCAATCGCGACACAGAGGGGGAAGTCATGTAGCAGTGGATAAAAAGTCCTGCAGAAGACTTCATCTCAAGACTAGAAACAACTGAAAATAGCTCTGAAACTCTTATTCTTAGATAAACCGTTTTTACTTAAGGGTCTGCCAGGAAGGATATATGACTAAAAGGACTATGAATCCCATTGTCAAAAGCAGCATCCTAATGTCATGCATGCATATAAGGGGAGAGCGTCAAGGGGTTAATTTGATTGTGTTCAAGTCTAACAATGCAGCGCCACAGTGTAATCTAGGATGTTACTCAGCCTTTGGCCTAAGTCTACTGTGTAAATGATGAAGTTCTTTGCATCAGCATGGATTTGGGCCAAAACAGAGGGATTTTGAAAATTCTGCTACTAGTGTTTTCAGCACAATGGTTTTAATGTAGCTTACAGCTAGATCAATATTCGTGTTCATCTAATTTTTCTTTCCTGTTTTGCAGTGTACTTGAGGAAGTCTTGCTAAAAATAATAATGTTCACAATTTTAACATATCTTATTTTTAAAAAAATACTTAAGCCAGCTTTCCCTAGACTTTCTCTGTGGTCTTAGCTCCTGGGCAGAGAGCATATGTGGAAAACACAGTAGTACTGTACATTGTTGCGAGACTTTTTAGAACGTTATGAGAAAGAGAAGAGGGCCTTAAAATGATAACATGGTGTGTAATGATGACAGCCTCCTAGGTAGAAAAAAAGTTTCCCCCCTGATTTTGAATAAGACTTGGTTTGAATGCTCCTGAAAAAAATCAGTTGCTAGTTCTTGAGTTTTCTGTAGGAGCATCTGGTAGGATATGTCAAACAATGTCAGTTGCAGCAATTTGCCTTGATAATAGTTTCTAGCTTCTTGGTTGTCAAACTTCTGCTCCAGGTCAGGCTTCATATGGTCAAATGGGACCACATTTGCCACGTGGTGTTTTGCAAATACATACCTGGAATCTGAAACATATGCAGTAGCTGTGAGACTGCGTTCAGATTTGAGCACTCCAAGAGTTGAGAATGCTTGGAGGACCATCATTGCTTGGATGAACTGAGCACCTTAACATCTCACTGGAAAGTAACAGATAATGACTTCCTGGTATTTCTAAAGTATGGCAGACTTTGAGGCCATACTCATTAGCAATATGTGAAGTCATGTTATTAAAATTAAACATATGCAAACAGGATTTCCCGCGTAAGGGTGTTTGGACCTTTTGAGTCTTAGCAAAGCCACTTCACAACTCTGAAGCCTGTCAGAGCAGTTGAGAAAAGAGGTAAATTCTTAGAACACTCTCAATGGTCTGCATGGAATGACCAAATTCCAAGGTGCCTGAATGACTGTCCTTGTCATTTGTCTTTCAGGTCCTCACGCTCCATCAGCCACCAGCTGATCACATTGCAGCAGCGTAGGTGTTGCCGTGAGGATCAGGAGGTGTCTTGTCTGCTTTGGTCCTGCTGGGTAAACACCAGAGAGAGCCCAATGTAGAGGCAGAGCACACATTTTAAGAGAGCTGACAAGCCAATTCCTGCACATACATGCATCTGTGTAAGAGTACTCCAACTCCAGAGGCTTCCGTGGCACTGCATGGCTGTAAGAGCTGTTGCATGTGTGGTGTTAGACTCATTTTTTTTGAGAGATGATGGTCCGACGAGGATTTATTCTATTTCTCCCCCGACTTGTAGGCCTGCTGGTAGTGGCCTGTTGCTCTGTGTCTATTGTTTATATGCTGGCTTGCACACCGAAGAGTGACAACCAGCAGCTTGCCTTGCCCAGGGTGCACAGTCCAACTGTGAAGGAGGGATACGAAGCCATTCTGCAAGAGCGAGAAGAGCAACACCGCAACTACATCATCAGCTTGAAGAAACAAATTGCCCAGCTGAAGGCTGAGCTCCAGGGCAGGAGTGAGCAGCTTAAGAACGTGCAGGACCGGTACCCAGACCCCTTGGATGTACGGCTCGATCACAGTAACCCAGAGAAGGCCCAGGCTAACCTGCTAGCTTTCCTCCGCTCCCAAATAGACAAAGCAGAAGTGCACAGCGGTGTTAAGCTGTCTACAGAGTATGCGGTCGTGCCCTTTGAGAGCTTTACCCTGCAGAAGGTGTACCAGCTGGAGACAGGGCTGACACGCCACCCAGAAGAGAAACCTGTAAGGAAGGATAAGCGAGATGAGTTGATAGAGGTGATCGAATTAGCCATTGGGAGTTTGAACAATCCAGAAGGGGATGGCAATGCGAAACACCGTGTACACACAGCCTCTGACTTCATTGAAGGTTTGTATGCACAAACTTGTTTAGAAGGTACATGTGGTGCTGATGAGGAGTTCTGGCTTGACATTGCATTGCTGAGAGAGATGAGTGTTATCTCAGAGCATGGGTGTCAGGGACAGTGTTAGTGCTGTGACCCAGCAATGCTGTCTCAGGCACAGCTGCAGAATGACAGCTTTCCTGGGGCACGGGACTTTGTGACAATGGAGCCAGCCAGTCCCTTGTGGTGACCACCAGTGTGTCACGTGCTTGCCTCAGAACTGACAAAGCAAGGAGTGAATGACCATGCTGCAATCCCAGACCTATTACCAGTGTTAACACTGACAGCTTCAGTTCAAATCTAAACTCCACCATTACCCTTACTTGCACCTGTGCAGCTCAGACAGAGTCAGGGTGGCAAGGCAGATTCTGAGCAGAGGAGCTCAGAAACTCAGCTGGTGTCACATATAGCTTCAAATTACTAGGAATGCTTAACCCAAAGCTAAGCAGTCTGCCTCACATGTAATATTGAGGCAAACAGTTATTACTTCATGTCTTCAGTCACTAAATGGAAGTGCTTACTTGTTTGCAGTCAGGCTGCTTTTTCCCAGCCAGGCAGATTCACCAGATGTATTCCAGGAGTTGTGTTTCTGTGGTTGATACCTGTTCAGAATAGCCCCTGCTGCACCAAGTTAAAAGGACAAGAACATGTGTGGCAGAAACATAATATGAGACAAGATTTCACAGACCTCGTTTCCAAGGGCTCGTGACCGTTTCTCATGCATTTTTACTTGTAATATGGCTGTCAGAGTTTCACTTCCCAGGAACTGGCATGTTCCCTGCTTGTTGGTCAATAGTGTCGTCTGTAAGTGAGATTTAATCCACAGCTGACCTCGCTGAATTTAGTAGTAGTATAAGGAGGAGAAACTTTTCATTATCTTCAGGTGTTTGTGTTGCAGACTTAGAGGGCATGTGGGCAAGATCCCTACATTTATAGAATGACTGCTCTAATGTGCTGAACACAAGCCCTCATGCTTATCCCAAATCCCTAGTGATTTTGTTGTGGATTATATTCCTCATCAAATATTTATGAATAGAGCAGAAAGAAATACATCCTCCATGTGATGAGGACAAACCATTCCTGTTGTGCAATGGCCAGTTGTTCATTTCCACTCTCTGTGTATGTTTCTCTGGTGATGATGGTAGCGAGAGACAGCAGGTTCTTGAGACCATGCCAGGATATACTTGCCAGTTGGGCAGGTGCCTCCCACAGCAGAGACTTGATTTGTTCAGACAGTGGATACCTTGTTGAGGCAGGTCCTGGGTCCCCTCTGGTCCCAGCACTTCCTCCACACCAGTCAAATTCCTCTTGCTCAGATACAGGATCGGACCATGGGCAGGAAACTGGGAAGTGCTGCTGGCTGCCAGCATTTGATGAATGAATCATGGAGTATGTGCTTCCAGTCTCCTCCTTTCTGTTTGTTGCTCAGTTTATCACTTCAAAATGTGTTTCTACTCTTTGTTATGGAGTGGAGCGAGCATGTATGACTGTTTGGCACCAGCTCATTCATGGGCAGAGGATGAGGGGAAAGAAGATATTTCCTGCCATACATTGCTTAATATTTTATTAAAATTACCCTTTTGCTTAGAGCTTGCCTTTATGCACAGCCATGGGTCTTTGCCTGGGTAACAGTGCTGTCCTTGGGGAACAAGGCAGAATCTGATGTGCAGAAAAGCATGGTGAAGGGATGCACACCACAGTGCTGGTTTTGTAGAGGTTCTTCATGAAGTAATGGTCTTTCTGGCTTTCACATACCATGGTGAAATAATCCAGAGGGAGGAAGCCTTGAATGCAACTCAGAGCTCAAGAAACTGAAACTTGGAGTGCAGCTCAGTCTGAGCTTAAGAAATCTTCCTTGTATACTCCCTCGCAGGGCAGGTCCTGTAGATGCAAGGTAACAAATTCTCATTCTCACTCAGCAGTCAAATCGATTTGTTTGCAAATGCAGAGATCTGTGCACCAAGGCTGGAAACAAAGAGCTGACTTGGCAGAAGATTTTCCTGCAAAGTTCTTTTGGAAGTCTCTTGTCATCTCTTGGCAGTCTCTTTTTCCCTATCCTCCATTCTCCAAGAACGGCAAAACCTGCCAGTCAAAGTGCAAACAAATCCATTGCTCTGTATAACTTGAGCAGGAGAAGGGAGGACTGAGTTTTCTGTTTCAATTCTGCATTTCAAGTATGGTTTGGACTCAGAGCTTGTTTTGGAGACAGCTCTCTGCAAGTGCCGGCCTACACAGCAAGTTAGTAACAGGCTGGGTTCCAGGGCACCTCTGGCAGCTTCCTATCAATCCAGCAACACAGCACCATGAGCAGTGTTACTCAGCCAGCAAAGCTAGCCGTTTCCATTTTCTGGAACTGCCCAGAGCAGCTGGAGCTTTCTGGGAGATGTGGCCCAGGTCTGCACTGAAAGTAATTCCACCTAACCCTGTAAGCTTTTCATCTTCTGCTGTTCAGTACCAAGGGCACACAAAAGCTCTGTGCGTCTTTTACCTTGAAGGTGGGGCTACTGCCCTTGTCTTAAGGTTGAGCAGGTGGAGGGATAGGCTGGAATAAAAATCAGGTAGATAGGATCAGAGACAGAATTCAAATCCAAACTGCTGCTCTTGATACATGAGACTCATGTCTTTATTTCTGCCCTATTCGGTGAAGCCTTTGACAACGGTTTTACTCAAGTGCATTGCTGATATGGAGTCTTACTAGCATACGGAATGGTGCAAATTAATCTTGTTTACTTGGGCCTTTTGTGCAGATTTTTCTGTTCTTGTGGGTCATGTCTGGTACCTGCTGTTACTTTTTACCATGCTAGTTCATTGCTAACATATGCCAATAGGCAGGGTGGTATTGTGGTGCAATAAATTTGATTAAGGTCTGTATCTCCTCCTCTTTTCCTTTCCGTGCTGTTATTGTTGTCTTTGCAGCAGGTAAATGTTTCTTCAAACACTTCATACATTTATGGAGCAATGTTTTGTCTCCTTGGCTGAGCTCTCTTAAAATAAGTGTTGCATCCTCCACAGATTCTAGACAGAACCACTTGTGCGTGGGAATTAGACTGTGACCCTAGTACCTTACATCTGAGCTAAACTCCTTCTCAGCAGATTTGCTGTTACATGAAATTTGGATAGGATTCTCAGACAGTTCTCCTTCCAGGAGTAATAGATGACAAGTAGTGGAATTTTCCATTTTTTCCCTTATTGGGAACCAAGAGAGCCACACCTTCTCCCTGAGGAGTGAAATGTATCCATCTGGCTGCCGCTCTGCTTTCTCTCTTCACAGAGGCACTTGGATTGCTCAGCTGCCATAATTCTCCCTCTCCCTCTTACAGCTCCCACTTCTATACCAAGTTCCCTGGTTTTCTGCCACAAGGAGTTAATAAGAAACAACATGGAAAAGATCAGAAATTTCAGTGTGTGGTAAGTGGGCAGAAGACTGCTCTGTTTCCAACAGAAAGCCAGTTGCTCAGTGGGCAGAATAACAGGTCTGTTTATTAATTTATGTAAATGGAAGCAGAGCTGAATAGATTTGGAAGTAATTCATGTTCTCAAAGATGGAGACAATAATTTGGAAACTGACAAGCTTGAGTGATGGGCTCTGTAAGTGACTGTAATCACTGG
>NW_009709963.1:6230-31884 GCF_000703405.1 Apaloderma vittatum | reverse complement strand
CTCTTTCCCAACAGGAACAGCTTAAGAAAATCCCTGAATTGTTTCAGAAATACTTTGCCATGGCACTTTTAAATATGCTGTATCATAAGTTTTCCTACCAGAAGTACGTGGCTGTCATCCACTCAACAGCATTTTGTTAAGGTTGCGTGGCTCTTTGCTGGTTATCATGTATGATATCATTCCATGCAGACCTCTGAAACTTGTTTGCCTGCCCTACTGAATAGAGGTCAAGTGTTCTCCATTTCTTTAGAGAGTCCTGAGAATTGCTGTGCCGAAAATGGGACATTTACTGCTCTTTAGTAATCCTTTCAGCTCAGGTCTTTTTTTGCTTCTTGGTTGTCCTTTTCCTTCATTTATGGCCAGTCTTTGACCCACAGCTCCTGTTCGCTTTTTAACACTGGATTTCCAAAGGCTTTGACTTTTCTCCATGGCTCTGAAAGGAACGGTGCATATTCTGAAACATTACTTTTTTGAGACTATTTTTTTTTACCCTCCTTGTACATCATCTCTTGGAATTGAGGCTGTTTGATGCATCTTTCTGGATCACATAAGAAGTCTTCATGGCACAAATGAAGTAGTGCCTTCAGAAATGGAAAAATCTTGTGAAAGGCAAGATGTTTTGCTGGATGAGTCCCCAGAGTGACTCAAGACATTCAGGCTCATTTCCAAGGCTCACTGCCTGACCTTGGGCAAATCCCTTTGTTGTCTGTTTCAAAAAAGAAGATACTTAGAAAAGGAGAGAAGATGCTTTAAAAATGAAAACAAATGGTTTAGATGTGCATCAAGAATCTAATTACATGCATTTAATTACATGCATTAAACTTGCATATAGTTTTCTTCAAGACAAAATGTTCGGATTATAAATTCTTTGGTTACCATCTTTTGTGAGAGAACCTTGCCTTCACCTAAGTTGCTTGTTTCTAGCTTTATTCTGAACAAGATCAAAACTGCAGAGTTAGAAGCAGCATCTGTTGATGTATGTATAGCACTAGGAGGGACCTTTTGGGTCACAAAGTGCATTCTGCTTTAAGGTGCTTCTTGCTTATTTGGCAAAGCTTCCTTTATTCCAAAATTGTAGTACATATCTCTGGGGAAGTGGTGGTTGTAATCTCAAGTACAGGTTCAAGTTCAATAGCAGATGTAGTTCGTGGCCTGCACCTTGGGCAGACTATATAGAAAAAGCTAGGGGGGCTTTAAGGGTACAATTTTAAAAGATTAGCAGTAAAAGAATGATGGAGCTGCTATCTCACTAGATTCATCTGTACTGGAGGGAGGATTGGAGCATTTGTTTAATCAGCTTGTGTTAAAATTAAAACATTAAGTGAATAGCAGATCAGTAAATATGCATATAGTATTAACCAGCTGAAGTGTTCATTAAAAAGAAAACACTTCACAATGATAGTGAAGATAAGACAGTCCACAGAACTGTGGCTAGGTAAAATCACATCTCGTTAATCTTTTGGATGTTCTGGACATATCAGTATAAAAACTACAATAAAAGATAAAAAGCTTATGTCACTTTGCTGTTCAAGGAAACCTTCGACCCAGATCTTGAAAAGAAATACAGACAGAGTGAATAGTCTACGGGTCAAATGCACAATAATGTTACACGTCAGGGAATGACTAAGATTTTAACAACAAAAAACCACATTATTTGAGGAGAAAAAAAAGACGAAACAAGTCAAGTGGAGTTTTCTTACAGACATGTTTTACTTGTATCTTGAGTTTCTGCAAGAGATGGAAAGCAATGCAATTATATTCTCCTGCTAATGAAGTTGTTAGGATATTTACAGTGGCTTAACAAGTAGTTAGAATTAGGATTTCGTTATTCCTTCTTAAACTTAACAGCTCTATGTAAAAGCTTTATTTCAGTATGCACTGTAGTGTCATTTAGAGTGGGCAAAATCTACAGCCTTTTTGCCAACTTCATTTCATTTAAGGTATCAGTATTTCAGTGGGGCACAAACAATACATTTATAGTTCATGCCAGCCTTTCAACACGGGACCAATTTCACCCCTCAAGGGTGCTGAAAGTTAATTCCATACAGGAAGTAAGTACATGCTTGTATGAATTAAGTATCCTTGGACACTGTCTAAAGCACTCTCCAGGATTGTGTCCTGGGTCTAGCCTCTAACAAACTCCAGTGTTATCCTTGCAGATCATTACTCACCCAGGAGTGGGAATCCTTGCCACAAGGAAAATAAAAGTCTCTTGAGAGTTGAGTAAAGGGAGAATGTTGTCTGGATTGGCAGTAGGTGAAGCTGATGGCTGCTGGATGCCTGGTTGCATAGTTTTATTAAAGGACTTTCCAGAAAACCTCCCAGAAGGGAGGAAATGAATGTGCTCATCACGAAATTGCTTTTATGGGAGACGGCCTAATCATTCATATTGCAGAGAGGCAGGCAGGCTGGCTTTTGCAGTCTCTCCGCATCACCGTTACCATGTCCGCCTGTGGCGTGCAACCAGAGCAGTCTGAAAAATAAGAACAGTATGTCTGCTGGGTTCTACTGAGTGTGAGCAATTGGTAACCTTCAGGGGTTTGTAACTCAGCCAAGCCTAGGAATGTGCCTGTGAGAATACCAAATAGCTCCTGCAACTCAGAGTTGTGTCCCTGCCAAAGTAACGGCCTCCTCCAAATGATGGTGGATTGCGTGCTGGTTTCAAAGTCAGTATCTCATGCCTCTGCTGCCTTTTCACCTGAGGTGTAACACATGAAGACTGCATCCATTTTTCCCCCTAGGAGACCAGTTTTAATCTAGAATCTCCTCTCTTTTGTTTTCACGCAGGGATCTACCGAACAGAAAAAGACAAAGGCACCTTGTATGAGCTGACTTTCAAAGGAGATGTAAAACATCAGTTCAAGAAGATTGTTTTATTCCGGCCATTCGGTCCTGTAATGAAAGTGAAAAATGAAAATGTTAATATAGGTGATACACTTATTAATGTCATTGTGCCACTGGCCAAGAGAGCCAGCAAATTTCGACAGTTCATGCAGAATTTCAGGTGGGTTTCCATTCCAGTGCTGCCTTTGCTTTTTATTACTTGGAAAGTAAGATGCAATTTCAGGAGGTATCAAGGTCGCACTCAGTAAAAATCATTCTACTTTTATTTAAAATTTAATTGTGCCACTGAGAAGTCGTTTTTGGAATTATAGAGACTGAAGAGTATTTGGCTGCTTAATGCATTGTGACTAGCAGTAAAAGCAACTACATTTCACCCATCGGGGTTTTGCATGTACCTGTCTTATGTGTCTCAGTCTCTTATGCTGGGGCACACACGACTGTAGCAATATGAGAATTGCATGCCATTAGTTGCAAATTAATATTTCTAAGAAAAAAGGGAATTAGTGCTCCCTTTGCCAGGCCCTATTAGAGAAAAGATGAAGGCAGTAAGAGACAAGAAAGAAATGTGTCTTGGCTTTCAGGATATTTACTTTTAAACTTATTTTTCAGCACAGAGATGATGTTTGGAGGGAGAATTTAATTGAGATGTAGCTTTAAATAGCTGTCCAGAAAAGACTGTCTTAGCTGCAGATACTGACTCTTACAATGGGATTTGTTTTGCCTAATTACAGCCATCTAAAAATAGGCTCCTTGTCTAAATTAGCCCTCTGATAGATGCTTGTTCTAAGATGAGAGAAATCACCCTCTGGTCATGCTGATCTCTCTGCTGATTACAGATGAACTATTGCCGACTAAACTTTGTGCAAGTGAGGCATGATGTCTAGCATTAGTTCATATTGGTCCTACCCTTATCTCTGGTTGACACTTAGATTTTAGTAAATGTTTCTTTACAAAATGCCAAAGAACTGAGCTCAGGAATATGTGTTTAGGAAAAAAAGCAAGGTTAAGAGGTTCGGTATGTATAGCTTCTTTAAAACCCCTCTTCTCATATTCTCCAAAGTGCTGGAGTTATTGCCTGCCTGATTGTTCTTCCTGGGCTGGACGGCCTGTTTTAAAAATGTTCTGCTATTAATAAAACAAACACCACTTTGAGAATTTTTTCCCAATCTGCCTTAAAGATAGTTTTATGTCCCATCTGACAGAGACAAGGAGCCTCTTTGTCATGTCAAGGATCTCTGCCAATGAATTGTTCCCTCAGGGAAAGATTTCCAAGGTCCACCCTGCTCTGCCTTCCCCAGTGGGTGTAGGTTATGGAAGCAAGCTAACTTCTGGGGTAAGTCACAAATCTGTCTCTGTTCTCTAGGGAAATTGATGGGAGAATTCACCTCACTGTAGTTTACTTTGGAAAAGAACAGATGAATGAAGTCAAATCCATACTTGAAAATACCTCCAAGTAAGTACCTGATGTGTTCTGTTCACACAGCAATCATGCCATGAATTGGAGACTTAGATAGCTGTCCCAGCTCGTAGGTGTGCCAAAAAGTTTTAAACTGCACTGGGGAGAATGGTTGCTTTCCTTTGTATCAGATATAAACGGTGTTACCCTGACAGTCCCATATCTGTGGTTTTGTGATGTTGATTTTTAGAACCACAGAGCAGCAGATTTCACTGAATTTACCTCAGTGCAACTCCACTCCCCACACTAATAAACTCTTCAGTGGTTCTGAAAGTGGCTTTAACTGTTAGGGCTGAATGTTGACTTCCAAAAGCAGGTGCACACAGGAACTAGATGCTTTTGGCCAGGTTTGGCCTATTGTGTTTGTTTCATAGTTGTGTTTGTCAAGATCAGGTGGTAGTGTAGCCTTTTGTTATCATCTCCATGTGGGAACAAGACTCTGGTATAGATGGAGTAATATGACCACCGGTGTTTTATATTTGCCAACTAAAGTTATTTCTTTGTCCGTATAAGCCTTGTGGGATTTTGCGAGGTCTTCACATAGAATGTCTGTGACAGGAATGCTAGCAGAGGAGTTCACAGGTCAAGCTCTGAATGTTAACGTAGTGGAAATCTTCTCAAGGCTCAAAGAGGATATCTGAACATCTGATGTGTGCTGTCCCTCAAAGTGCTCTTAGAATTATGATGCTACAGGTTGCTGCGTTAATTGTTTCATATGGGATTTCTGCCTGCATTTGTGTTAAGAGATGGAAAGGCAGGGTCAGTTGCTGAATATTTTCCTTCTCCTAGGTCAGCCAACTTCAAGAACTTTACTTTCATCCAGCTGAATGAAGAATTTTCCAGGGGCAAAGGATTAGACATTGGTGCTCGATTTTGGAAAGGAAACAATGTTGTTCTCTTTTTTTGCGATGTGGACATATACTTCACAGCTGAATTCCTGAACTCCTGTAGACTGAACACACAGCCAGGTACTGCTACTCACAAAGTGTATGGTCTTTCAACAGCTTTTTACCTGTTGTGTAACAGCCTTCACCAGAGTACTTTTGTCTTTGAATTGGTAATGAGGCTGCTGTAAATCATTCTTGAAACTCATAGAGAACTAATAAAGACACATACAAAAATTCCATTGTTGGTTGGCTTTTGAAAGGTTATAACACTCTTGCTCCCACTCTGATTGAATTTTTTGCCTTCAGCACCTGTGCTTTCTGGAATACAATCTTTTTGTTAATTGTATCCTCACATTCACATTCTCATGCAAAAAACATAGGCACAGTCCAAAACCTGTGTGACACTGTATTTCATCTGGCATGGACAGAATCTTGTAAGAGAGAGAAGTGTGTTTTATACAGCTTAAAAAAAAAATAATAACCCATTGTCATTTCCAGGGAAGAAAGTGTTTTATCCTGTTCTCTTCAGCCAGTATAACCCCAGTATAATTTATGGACACCATGATTCCATCCCATCTTTAGAACAGCAGCTGGTAAGTGCATGCTTCTCTGAATGCCTGATTTTATTTGGACAAAGCATTTTTTAAGGGCGCATGTGCTCTCGAGTAGTATTTCCCTATTCTGTGTTCAGTCACTGCCACACAGACAAAATTAACTGCAATGGTCACTTTACTGTGAGTTAAGTTAAACAGGGAAATATCCTGGCACTATTTATTTTAACCCTTGTCTGGTGTTTTATAAATGGAACCTAAGAATTTAAACTGTGTCTGCATTTCTGCCAGAAGAAATTTTCTAATTAGTGAACAGTTCCTGGTGTGCTGTCTTGGTGTGACAGCCCCTGATCTTGCTCTCATTTCCTCCTTGCGCTGAATAGTTTCTTTGCTTGCATCTTGAAGATTTGACAATTGTAAAAGCATAAATATCCTTAGATGAGTCAGTGAAAACAGAATTCCAGTGGCTGTCACAGTTATTCTCACTTACTAGAACACCTACAGTGGCTTTTCCCATCCTGCAGTTCATGATTAAACTGCCTGTGAGCAGACAATGTATTTCTGAAGTGTCACATGTTGTCTCAGAGTCAAATGGCATGCTTGGAGTTGTCCCTTCTAGCTTTAATCTGGCACTGATATAACACAGCATAACTCCCTGATTTCCATCTTGTCTGCTTATCTTTGGTGTGAGAACAAAGCATTATTTTTAAAAACACTGCCATAAGGCATATGATTAAAACATGTAGCTAAACCTGAGTGAGTCTCCTTGTTGTGAGGAAGAAGCAGAGCACACCGATGAGAGGTTCACAAGAAGGCTAATGGCAGAGCCATTGGTTGGCATTGCTGTGGGTGCCATTCTCCTTTCTCTTGCGCCCTTGCATTGTGCTGTCTTGAAGATAAAGGGGTGACCCTTTGTACACCTATGTACACCCTTCACTCTTGCTTCTTTCCAGAGTCAGTAAGTCATAGAATCATAGAATTGTTTTGGTTGGAAAAGACCTTTAAGATCACCAAGTCCAATTGTTATCTAACTCTACCAGGTCCACTTCTAAACAATGTTCCTGAGCACCATATCTAGACAACTCTTAAACACATCCAAGGATGGCAATTCAACCACTTCCTTGGGAAGCCTGTTCCAGGCTTTCATAACCCTTTCAGTGTAGAAGTTTTCCTAATGTCTAACCTAAACCTCCCATGGCATAACTTGAAGCCATTTCCTCCTGTCCTATCGTCTGTAGCTTGTGAGAAGCAACCAACATCCACCTCTCTACAACCTGCTTTCAAGTAGTTATAGAGACTGATAAGGTCTCCCCTCAGCCTCCTTTTCTCCAGGCTGAGCAACTGCAGTTCCCTCAACCGCTCCTCGTAAGACGTGTGGCTCCAGAGCCCTCACCAGTTTATTGCCTTTCTTTGGACACATTCCAGCATCTCAATGTCTTTCTTGTAGGGAGGAGCCCAAAACTGAACACAGTATTCAAGGTGCGGCCTCACCAGTGCCAAGTACAGGGGAACAATTACTTTCCTAGTCCTGCTGGACACACTATTTATGATATAAGCTCTTGGATGCTCTTGACCTTCTTGCCCACCCGGGCACATTGCTCGCTCATGTTCAGCCGGCTGTTGACCAACACCCCCAGGTCCTTTTTCATTGGGCAGCTTTCCAGCTGCTCTTCCTCAAGCCTGTATCATTGCCTGGGGTTTTTGTGGCTCAGGTGCAGGACCTGGCATTTGGCCTTCTTGAACCTCCTACTACGAACTTCCTATGATTGGTCTCAGCCCATCAATCCAGCCTGTTCAGGTCCTTCTGCAGAGCCTTCCTACCCTCAAGCATATCTCCCCTAATTTGGTGTCATCTGCAAATTTAGTGCTCTCAATCTCCTCATCAAGATCATTGATAAAGATATTAAACAGAAGTGGCCCCTACACTGAGCCCTGGGGAACATCACTTGTGACCAGCCAGCAACTGGATCACCACCACTCTCTGGGCCTGGCCATCCAGCCAGTGTTTGACCCAGCAGGGCATACACCCATCCAAGCCTTGGGCAGCCATTTTTTTTTCAGGAGAATGCTGTGGGGAACAGTATTGAAGGCTTTACTGAAGTCCAGCTAAATGATACAGCCTTTCCCTCATCCACTAAATGGGTCTCCTCGTCATAGAAGAACAGATTTGTTAAGCCGGACCTGCCCTTTATGAACCCATCCTGACTGGTCAGCAGTCCTCTGCTGGGAAGCGGCTTAATTTTCAAGTTGAAGCATAAGCCAGCTACGCAGCTTCATTTGGTTTGTCTGGGTCAAGTCCCAGCCTGCCACAGCTGCCCCTCTTACTGCTGGGCACTGCACCTGTCAGGGCTCATCCTGTCCCAGGCTGGACACTGTCTCCGGAGCACCCCAGCTTCTGCTGTTGTTCTGGGTAGGTAAGAATTAGGGATGTTGTGAGCCCAGCAGTTAGAGCTGCAGAAGGTCACACGGAGTCTGACTCCAGTTTTCTGTCATCACTACCCCCACCTCATGCAACTCCTTTAGAAAAATGAAGAAAGAGAATTTGAAAAGTTCATGCAAGATATTTTAACATATTTTCTTTTTGTCTACTTCTCCCTGTATTATCCATCAGGTAGTCAGAAAGCCTTTTACTGAAGAGTCTGGAAAATCCTTTTCGATGTTTTTTCTCAGAGGAAACTTCTGATAATACCATGGCATTCACATTTGTTCTTTTCTCTCTGATGAGAGCCTGTCAGGGATCCTCAGGCTTGTAAACATTGTGCTGAGGCAATGAAATAGAGTCTATCTCTCAAGCTAGCATAAATTCTACAAAGAATGTTGTCAGGATTGTGCAAATATATAGCTAATATTTGAATCGTAAAATGTGATACTTATGTCAGAAAAGCTTCTTGATTTAAGGAAGTACTGCCAATTTAATTTTTATGTAGATTTTTATATATTCAGCCCACATTAGTTCCCAGGCATGAGGCCAGGTCTGTGCCACTAAAACAAGACAGTGTTAGCTCTCTGTCCTGGCACTCGAGCTGCAGAGAAAAAAAAAAAAAAAAAAAAGCCTTCAGATATCTTTGAAAGAATTTGATTTGTGCAGCAGCCACTTGCACTAATGGGAAATAATAATGCTAATGCACACAAGTGGCTTACTGTAAGGGCATCATTATGGAGATTTCTTGTTACAGTGCAGACCTGACAGACACAATCTCGTTTCCTTTTAATTGACTTCTGCAGTGGCTTGACTTTTTCAAGCAAAGGAGAAATGAGAAGAGATAGCAGCATGAGCAGTTTTAAAAAAAAACCCATTGAAGTGACAAGGGTTATGAGCAAAAAGAGGAGACATGAATGAGAAATCAGGAAAGACTATTTCAGAAGACGATTTTTTGGTAAAGGAAATGCTGGATTTGTAAATCCAGAAGTGGAAATTCTATTTCCTCATTTTCTGTAATTTTGTTGCAAGTGAAGACAAAATTTTCAGAAATAGCTGCTAAGGGGGAGACCTTTGAGAGTGGGAAGTACTGCTGACTTGCTTGGAGGTTTTAAATACCTGTCCCAGTCCCTTTAAACTCTTGGATGTCTGACCAGATTGGGTTAGATCAGTCACACATGTGAATTATGACCTTAGGGATTTATACTTGGCTATCTGCTTTTGAAAATGATAGCCATGGTTTCTCACTGCCCTGATTTTCTACCTCTAATACATGTTTTCATGGTCCATCTCAGTAACGTAGACTGCCCATTCGTTATTACAAAGGCTTTTGCGGGATGTATGTATACCTACCACCTAACGCTTCTGGACTTCAATTATGGCTGGATTTAGTAATAGTTCTGTAATGGGAAACTATACTTACCACTTTCCTGATTTTTGTCAAAATTAGGGTAATCAATAAGCTGTCAGTTATGCGATCAGATTAGAACGACTGTTTGCTTCCTGAGCTCTTGTGGTTGACAATCCAGATGCCACCATCTGCTCTACAGCAAAGTCTGGCTTTCCTGGTTTACCAGGACATTTCTATGTCAGATTTGAATCCCACAGAAACTAATGATTTTGGAGGATGTTTTGCCTGCAAAGAAGCAAACTCCAGAGTGTGATGTGATATTGCTCCACTCGATCTACAACAGTCGGAGTGGAGCAAAACCTGATTGTTATGGATCACGGGGTTTATCTGTGAAAGATAATGACGCGGCTGGTTTTTTTTGGGGCAGAAATATGCAATAAATATCTACAAAAACTGCTTCAGGATCAGCAATAGACTTATATGGGGAAGGAAAAAAAGGGCAGAAGGCAGTTGCTCCTATTTCTGACCATATTCTGACCACCTGTCTGCTGCTCACACTGGAAGTATTTTTGCTCCCATATAAACACTCCTTTCCCTCCATGCAGGTTATTAAAAAAGAAACTGGATTTTGGAGAGACTTTGGATTTGGGATGACTTGCCAGTACAGATCTGATTTTATCAACATAGGTAAGAAAAATACACTCCAACACATCTGCCATTTTTACTGAAATACAGAAAACTGATCAGGTTCCCTTTCCTTGGCCAGTGTGTCTCTGCCTTTAATTTGCAGCAGTGCTCTGGTTAGACATACAGACTATACCTAGGTGCCATAGAGGTTACCAGACTCTAAGTGCTACTCGCTACAAATAAAGCAATTTTGTCTAATAGTGAAAGATTCGAAGCTAAAAAATTTGCACACTTTGATGGAGGCAGAAAGTATGGCTGTTTTAAAGGGATGACTGGAGCCAGAGAACAGCTGTAGTGCTATTATTAATTAATAGAATCGAGTTTGCTAGTATATACTTCTAGTTTTATTTTGGATTTTGTTTGTGTCAGGTGGCTTTGATCTGGACATTAAAGGCTGGGGTGGTGAAGATGTACATCTGTACCGCAAATACCTTCACAGCAACCTTATCGTGATCCGAACGCCTGTCAGGGGTCTCTTCCATCTGTGGCACGAAAAGCAATGCCTGGATGAGCTGACGCCAGAGCAGTACAAAATGTGCATGCAGTCCAAGGCCATGAACGAGGCGTCTCATGGCCAGCTTGGGATGCTTGTTTTCAAGCAAGAGATTGAGACACACCTGCACAGACAGAAACTTAGCAGTAAGAAGACATGAAGCCAGAAAGGGAGGCAAAAAGCCTCTGAATTGGACTACAGGGTGTTTTGGAAACAATTGATAGCAAGAAAAGACAAGATGTGACTGAAAGGAGACGGAGATTCCAGCAGGATGGCAGCAAAAGAAGATGAGGCAAAGCACTTGTCGTCTGTTCTTCTGTTTGTTGGGTTTTTTATTTTTATTTTCTAATACAGCTTTTAAGTACTCCCATTAGCCTGACTGTTCAGCTCTTGCTTCTGGGGGTGACTTGAACACTTGATGAGATTCAAGGTCTTGGGAACAATGAACATTACATAAATGCCAGTGCGTTATTCACAATAACAAATGGATGTGCTCTTCCATGTAAGTGTTTGCAAGATGTGTACAGTTATTTAAAGGACTGACCCTTTGATGGGCCAATAATAATGAGTTATTTTCTACATCTAGCCTGACATATCTAAAAGAGGCTATTTTTGAATAAGTACAGAGCTCCTGCTCTGAGAAGGACATCTGATTGTTAAGGATGGTTAAGCTGGAGTGACCAAAAATCTTTTTCCCTTAAGGGACTTTGGCAGTGGGGACAGCAGGAGTGCACTAACAGGGTATTCTGGGTTCATTCGGAGACAAGAGGCATCTCAGAAAGTGCTTTCTAAAATTCATAAAAAGCAAGCCCTGCTGGTCAAGTGTGATGTTTCAAAAATGCTGGAGGGTGGTGTTTGTTCTCTTCTGTGGACAGTGAACCAAAAGCAATGAGCCATGTCTGTATCACATGAATCAGATGGTGTATTTCTGCTTGAGAATACTGTAAGTATCTCAAGATTTATTTTTAAATGAAGTTGGTTTTACCTGGGAATTATTTTGTCATACTTCAGGTTTTCTAATTCTAGCCTTACTAGAAAACAGTACAGCCTTCCAACACTTGGAAAATGCTCTGCAGACTTGTGTTTCCTGTGAATGGGAACTGGGTTCAGATAAGTAAAGTGTTTTTTCTACACTAGCTGGGTGCTGGAAGCTTTACCATGCTGAAGAAAAAGAAATACATACGAACTTGTAGTACTGACTTAGCAGGAGGCTTTAAACTCTGAATGTTGCATACCAAAATTGATGAACATTTTCTGACTTTATACCAAAGTATTCCTTCTAAACCAAATGCAGAATCTTGCCCAGGGCATAGCAAGCTTTTTGTAATTAACAAAATAAATTTTTGTGATGGATTATTGGACCCTGCAAATTCTCTTATGATAATTGTAGGTGCATCCTAAAAATTAGTCTCCTTCTTAGATTTTTTTGAAATCATGAGTTACTGCTCTCATAAAGCATTTTCTTTTAATGCTGACTGCTGTTTATCATTTTAATATATACTAGCCAACAAAAACTTCATGGGCTTGAAAATCCCGCTTGCTTGCCTAAATGCTGTGTCTCTTTGTTTTATAGCTTCAGATTAATTCAAGGCAGCCTGAAGACAGATTCTAATTTGGTTTTTTGGCTTATAAAAGCTGGGTGAAGAAATATGCAAGATAGAACTGAACAATGAATAAACCACTATTTGTGGCACCACTGTGCAGTAGGAAGAGTGTTTTTGAACCTCTTTTGAAAGCATTGCAAGTAGAATCTGCAGAGACCATGCTACTGTAAGCAGTTTTTCCCTGGACACATGTTTACATGTGTTTGTCTTTTGTTGGATGCGAATGAGCTGCATTACTCTTCCCTTGCAAATCACCAAATGTCCAAAGCATTGCAAAAATACAAAAAGAATGGAAACTGCATGCTTAAAAAACCCAACCCTCAAATACATCACTTACCATATAATCTTCAGCAATAACCCAAGTGGGTCCTCCAGAGAACTTTTTTGTTCCCAGGATACATGATAAATTGTTTATAAAAGGCTTTGTTTTGATGATATTTGCAAATATTATGCAGTATGAGGAGAAAGGCATGGCTTGTTGAATGCATATGAGAGCTGGGGTTACTGAACTGCTCCAAGGAAATAGTTGTTTCTACAATCCACTTAACCTGAATTTGAATACATATTATGAAATATATATATAAGTGGGATGTATGTTATGAAAATTTCATCATCATAACCTGTCTCCAGCCTAGCCTTAACTATTTGCATTATGGTTTTTTGTTATCTTCCCTTAGGTTTCCTAAGCCCGAAGCAACTTAATGTAACTTTGAGGTTGGCCACACTTGTAGAGCAGGGCCAGACCAGATGATCTCCAGAGGTCCCTTCAAACCCCTATCAGTATCTAATTCTAAGCACTGGTCACCTGTAAATTCAACACTTTGTTACTCTGGGTACCTTAGCAAGCGTGTCATCCGGCTGCTGTCTGAGTTTCACAAGTTACATTTTTAAAGGGCACCTTTGTAATTCTCTTGCACATCCTTTCCCACAGAGATATTGTTCCTCATGAGAGGAATAATGTTGTGTACGCAGTTCCTGTTCCTTGGCTGTGGAAGTCAGTTTGGCAAGAGGTCAGGTTGAATCAATGATGGAGAGAGCCAGCCCACAGTCATTGGCCACATCAGTGATGTGCTGGAGAGTCTAATCTCAGCAGAAGTTTGGCAGGGTTCTCTTAAGGGTGAAGACTGCACTGATATGAAAGGTGAGGAACCACATGAGAAAGCAAAGCTGCTGCTTGCTGTGTTTCTGTGAGACAAGTGAAGCTGTAACAGGTCTTCCAGAGCAGTTAGAAAAAGATGAAATCCAAAGAGAGCAGCCAACAGAACTATAGCTTTTGCCAGGCATCTCTCTACCTTCCTTGTCCCAGAAGCAACTTGTGATGTCTCTCAGAATGGCAACTGACTGAATCTTGGTTGAGGAGGGACTAGAGATCACACTGTGTAGATGGGGGAGGCCATATGGAGACTCCTTGCTATAATTTTTGATGACTTTTACACACTCTGGCTAAAGGCAGGAAGGCATGAGACAAAACGAATTGCCATATCCTTCCAGGTGCCATGATCTCTCCAGCTAGCAATTCAAATGCGACTACCCTTGTAATCCTTGCCCAACATCCCTTGAAGAAAGAAAGATTCCACAGAACATCTCCCCAAGATGAGCCATTTTTTTTTGCTGAAAGTCAGCCTTTCATCCTTGCTCTACAGACTTTCATGGTAACTAGATTTCAGAGCAATAGAATCACAGAACCACAGAATGTTAGGGGGTGGAAGGGACCTTGAAAGATCATCTAGTCCTACCCCCCTGCCAGAGCAGGATCACCTACAGTAGGTCACACAGGAACGCATCCAGGACGGTTTTAACACTTCCAGAGAAGGAGACTCCACAACCTCCCTGGGCAGCCTGTGCCAGGGCTCTGTTACTCTCACGGTGAAAAAGTTTTTTCTAATATTTTTGTGGAACCTCCTATGTTCCAGCTTGTTCCCATTACCCCTTGTCCTGTCATTGGACATTGCTGAAAAGAGCCTGGCTCCATCATCCTGACACTCAACTCTTACAAATTTATAAACATTAATGAGGTCACCCCTCAGTCTTCCTCCAAGCTGAAGAGACCCAGCTCCTTCAGCCTTTCCTCATAAGGGAGATGTTCCACTCCCTTAATCGTCTTTGTGGCTCTGTGATGGACTCTCTCAAGCAGTTCCCTGTTGAGGGCATCTGTTCTGGCAAGGGTGCTGCCTTCACAGTCCATGCAGTAATCTAAATGTGTAGGTATAAAACTTCAGGTTTCTTCCCTCACAGCAGTCAAGTGAAGCTGGGAGTTTTTTAAAACGTGCTTCTCAAGCACTCAGGATAGATGTGAACACTGATAATGGCTTTCACTCAGCTCTTCTGAGCCAACATTTGCAAATAAGTACTTAAAGGTATGTGAAGGTACTGGTCCATTGCTCAGTAGGTAAAACCTTGAGGAGTTCCAATACAGAACTTAGAGCTAAAATTGAACATGTCCTGCTGTCTCCATGCAAGTTCAACCTGCACTTTATTTCTGCAGGTTAACACCCTGCCTCTCAGATTGACTTTTTAAAGGAGACTTTGTCCCCTGTCTTTACCAGTCCATATGTATACAAAACACTTTGTGATTTGTCTCCATCCAGCCAACGGCTATGGCTTGCTCTTCATATGAGAACAGATGCTAACTTTTCACTAGGATCTCTGAATGACCTTTCATTTTGGCTTTGTATTTCAAAAGAAACAGCTCATGAAGAAGCAAGGAGGGATTATTTTTCTCCCTACAAATAATCTAGCACCCCTCTCAGAATTGATGCAGATTATGTTGGAAAATACCTCTTTGATACCTGTGATATAATGCTCAAGAAGCTCCTTAAGTCATTTGCCCTGCTAGAGTGTTGTTACTTTCAGAATCTCACCTTACATTAAGGCTTTATCTCTAGCAATTTAAACCTGCTGTAACTGGAGTGCAGTTATCCCCTCTTCCCTTGTATAGAAACCACCTATCAGCATAGTTGTAAATTTTAAGACCAGAGGATTACGACTATTTCTTTTAATTTGTATTCTGCAAAATGCAGATCGATATACAACTCAAGCAAAGTAGCCCTGATCCAACAGGAAGAAGGGAATAGGTAAACAACCGAAACAAGATTGACTTTTGTTCACCATGTGAGGATCACTTCTCTAAAATACGTTGGCAGATGTGCACTACAACTGTCAGCTGTACAGTTTATCACGTGCAACAACATGAATCTGTATGAGGATTGTTACGTGATTCTGTCCAGCCTTTCCCTCAATATTCTGAATTATCTATTTAAAGAGCAGTGTAACAGATCCGAAGAGAAAACATTATGTGGAAAGAACAAATTCTATGTTAAAGTTTACACTGGATGCATCTCAGTAATCTGGACACAACTTGCAATAAATAGCTCCATTTTGGAAAATAGCATTCTTTACTGGAAAACACTCTTATGTAAACTGTACTAATACTGATACAGGCGCTGCTTCTTACATTTTTAAGGTTCTGTGCAAATACTAGTCTTTTGTACAAATCCCTGTATGCCTTCTTCTTTCCCTTTCAAAGGTTAATCCCTTTCTACGCAGAAATGTCAGTTTGGGATTTAAATACAGGTTAAAAGGGTAAGCATTTGCATTCAGAGGCTAAAGGAGTTTAAAAAAATACACTTTTTCATTAAAATCTCCCTTCACAGAGAACACCTTTCACTGAAAGGCACCAAGGGTTTGTTTGGATGTTTGTCTTGAACACCCTTGATTCCAAGGGCACAGTGTTTTACAGGATTAAGCTTCACATTATGCAAATTACTATATCAAGACTGATTCACCTCTCCAAGTTGTTTTGTGCCATCAGTAAGGTATGATCTCATTCAACTAATCTATTTCCTAGCTGTTACACAACCTTGTGATCAAGGACAAAGGGCAGCTAGAATACAGAAGTCCCCCAGGAAGTCTGCAAAAACCCACTGAAAATAAGTGGCAGCATCTCCCTGTTCAGCTGATTACTTCATCACCTCACTCACTCCATTTTGCCAGATACGTCCAGGTGCTTTGCAGCTTTCTGGGCTGATGCATCCTTTAAAGCTCACAACAGTACTTATCCCCCCACTGCTTGGTTGTGAGGGATGTAATATAGAGGCACTTATGGCAATTGTTTCAGGTAAGCATCAGCAGCTCTAGTTTGAAGTTCAGTCTTTGGGAATAAAAGGATGGGGCTGCACAGCGAAACCGGGAGGTTCATACAAAGAGAGAGATGTAATCTGGTTCTTGGTCCTCTTGGCCACACGGGTAAAGCAACAGCTCCTTCCCCAAGGAAGTGATGGGTTCATCCTGTTGATATAGGATATGATTAAACACCATCTTTCAAACAGACCCTACCTATCACAACATCACACAGTCGACAGTGGTCTCCCTGCCTCTGTTATGGTGTGGATTTGTTCATCTCGCTGTGTAATACAACTCAGTGCCCTGGGGAACTCCGGGAAAAACCCACGTGGCTGTCCTCTGTCTTCATAAAAGAACGTCTGCTTGGTGCAGTAACCCGGTGACACGATGCTGGCTGCTCTCACAAAGAGCTGTTCTCAACTCGCAGGCAACCACAGCTTCTGTGGTGTGAAACACTGCCCTGCCTAGAAAGTGCTGGAGCCAGGGCTGTGCAGCATGCAGGTAAGCAGGATGGGTTGGTTGTGGACTGCAGTCCTGGCTGCTTTCGTGGGACGGACAAGGGTGGATCCTGGAGTGAGCTCAGACAAGCCCTATTATAACAGGGGAATTCCCTGGTAGCGCAGTCTTTGGTTCCCACCTCATTCCCCACCCTAGCAGCAGATACATGGTGGGAACTTGTCTTCTTCTGAGGTCGCCCAGTGACCCAGAGCACTTCAGCAGATTGGGTTCACCCAGACTGTGGGCATGGCTCTATCTTTAATATAGATATGCACAGCTAAGCTTTAAATCGTCTGTGTCTGGTATCAATAGCCATACAGCACCTGCTTTCTACAATTTCAGCCTGAACTGTGAAACCCATGCCAGAAGAAAGTTCAGGGAGCCCAGGTAGAGCTCCACATAGCAAGTGAATATAGATATTTTCCTCATGTCCAGTTTTGTTTAGCCGTGTCTGCATTAGGGTACGCACTTAAAAGAAATATGGATTTTAAATGAACCTTTAGGCAAAATGATCATCCTGCCCCTGGGCAGATCTTACAGTAAGAAAATGAACAATCCATCCAGCCCTCCTTGCAGCCCATGTAACTGCAGTTAGTGCTAGTAAACACTGCTGTTACTGTTGCAAGAACCTGCCAACTTTCTTCCCTCTCACCTATTTTTTACTTTTGCTCAGTATCACACCTTGCCTGTTTTGAGATTATAAAGATGCTTGTTCTCTTTTCTGCTGAAGCTGGAGGCAAGCAGGATTTTCTGCTTACCGAACTTGCCAGGACCCCACAACCATGGAGAGAATAGAGGGTAAAAAAAGCAGTCTGCATGAGTATGCTGTCACCTCTTACCTTATCAGCATTCCTACTAAATAGTGTGTAAGTAACTTGAGCGCCATGTGCACGGTGTTCTGTGCACTTGAGGAGGATGAGTCAGGTCTAAGATGTTCGAGATGTGTTAGGTAACCTGAGATGTAGCCATCAGGCTGGCTTACCCTTCTGGGGCAGCAAACAGGATACCCAACGGTGGCTAAAGTGAGTCTAGTTACCTACTTTAAAACAACTGTACCTATTCTTTCTTAGTTTGAAGTTGCCCTGAGGCAATTAAACAAACAGTTAATGAAAATATTTCTGGAAATTCACCTTGTGGTAGTCTACGAGGTCAGCCAGCGTTGAATGTTGTAGCTGGTCCACTCCAAGGAAGCTGTAGGAATCACTGGAGGCATCAATGAGGAAGTGTTTGCATCCTTCCACAGACCGATAGGACAGCACATAGCCTTTAATTTTCTCACTGACCCGGACCAGAAAGCTCCCTGGTACTCCTTTATTCAGAAGCTCCTCTGCTTTCTTAGAGGCTAGGATACCTGTTCAAAACCAAACCACAGACCTGAAGGGAGAAAAGCATTTGTGCGGGACTGGATAGAACAGCTCTCACAGGAAATCTTTATTACCCCTCTGGTAAAACCCATCCATGGCACTTCTATCCCTTGCATTGCTTTGTTGCCCATTAGCCCAGAAGAAGAGTGCTGCCATTGCTAGTAACAGATCACGGCCATGTGCTAACTGTGCTTAATATTAACTGCTCCAGACTCAGGCGATTATGACTGATAAATGTTCAGGGCTCAAAAGAACATTTTCTGTTATGAGAGAGAATGGCATTGCAGTGTGTTGTATGTTGATGCCAGTGTAGCAGGGCTGTGCAGACAGTGATCATAGGTCCTGTCAGAAAGCCTGGCAAGCATTGAAAGCCCAGGTACAAGAGGATAATGCTTTTGTTGCTGCAGTCACAGAACAAAGGAGTTTTCAAGGCAAGGGAGACGGATGGGATCATGATGATCCATTAGAAATGGATGGAACGGTGAGGTTGATGCAGGAAGAATGACCTGGGGCCACAGATGAGTGAGAAGAGGTGTGCCCAAATCTCTCTCACCTGGGTCCAAAGAGTTACCATGGTGATCGTGCATCCAGTACAGGGAGGCAGGGGTGGCAGAGAGGTATAGAGTATTTTGAAGATCTGGCCTCTGTTCTAACACTTTAACTTGCCTTTTATCATAATGCTAAAAGAATTTAGACTGAGTTCATTGGTATTTAAAATGGAGAACCTAGCCACCTTCAAAAAGCTCCTGGGACTAGCCTGTGGCAGCAACCATGTCAGCCAAAACAACTCTTTAAAAAGTTGTGTTGGGGCAGAAATGCTCAGGACTCACCATGGAACCAAGGCGCTATTGTATCCGTCGTTTTCTGATAGCCAGCTCGGAGCGGGAATTGCTCCTCTTTGAACCACTTGATGATGCTCTCTTCAGTGGAGTTGGAGACTGTCCTCTGGATTCCCTCTTTCCTGCCAGAAAAGACCACGGTTTGTGCATTAAATTCAAATAACAGCTTATGAGCCCTTGGCATTACCTTTTGTTCAGGATGTTACGAACAGCCGTAAACAGAAGACTCTGTGCAGCTGTCAGCAATATTGTATCATTTTCAGTAGTCACCTAGCATAGAGCTGTATGCATTCTAGGCTTAGGATGGTCTAGTAAATATACCAGTTACACTCTAGGGGTGAACAAATAAGTCTCATCACACCCCGGAAAGCCTAGGCTCTGTATTTTTTCTTGCAGGGTGTTTCCTCCATGCGAGGAGAGCTAACCCTTCCCATCCCAACCATCCCATGCTAGAGCAGAAGATTCTCATCCCTTCTCCCCTCCATGCAGGTGTTTCCTTACCTAATCACTCTTCCGTTTGCCACTGGAGGAGGTAGAATTTTAGGCTTTGGGGGGAGAGGAGGATATTGGAGTGGTCGTCGATCTCCTGCTGTGGCACCCTTGGAAATATCTGCCTGCTTCCCTCTGTGGATGCCCTGCAGTGAAAGTCTCCTGTAGTCATCCCTGGCTTGCCGCGCAAGGGAGCGTCTCTTCTCATCTGCTGCCTTGGATTTCCGCACTGGAACAGAAAAGGAGTCCTACAGGAACGAACAAGCAGGCGAGTTTTAACCTTGCTGCCCTTTGGCCATCTTCCTGCTTGATTAAGTGGAAGAATAACCCATTTCACAAGGTGAAAGATGCACTCGATTGTGAAGCCATTTCCCATGGCTTTGGGGCATCTGCTACTTAACAGGGTCCAGGTTTTACTCCTTCAAGAGATTAAAAATCTTGGTTCTTTCTGGGCACCAGGTCCCTTTGTATTTAGAGACTACTTGGTTTCATTTCAGATGTTGACTTCTGGTTCAGACATAGATTTCTGTAGTCCCTTTCATGGGGGGAAGGCTTACGAAATAAAAGCTGCTGAAATGACCCCAAATCAATCCTTTGAAGGATTTGAAAATGCTGATGGTTTTTTGAAGGTGGGAGGTAGTCTTCCTGAAACTGTTACAGAAAGTGGAGAACTTGACTGGTTTTGGTTTTGTTTCTTGTTTCTTTTTTTCTTGTTTGTTTTGCAGTTGTTTTTTTTTCTGTAAAACTGCCTTGATTATCTAGGTCCAGCTCATCCTGGAGTCTGTAGGAGTAACCAGCTCTCTGGTCCATCTAGTTCTTTCCCTGGCTTTGCAATCAACTTCAGTTGTTGAGGGTTTTTTTTATCAGTAAGAAAAATAAAACCCCTGACCTGAAGTGGAAACCATTGGTAGTATAACATTGCCATCTACTGAGCAACAGGAGAGGAACTGAGCAAAAATAAAAAAACCCATCAGGTTCTCCTTCAGAAAGTATCTGGCAGCAGTGATGGATGCTACTGCAAGTCTCATATTGTTCACCATTTTCCTTCCTATCATTTGGATTCATTACATGAGACAGTGCAGCAGTGGTCTGCCTAGGTGGGATCATATTTGGATGACAGGGAAGCCCTTTTTAGTTAGTCCCTGTCACCCCTTACCCTTATGATCAAGAGCAACGGCTACTGCAAAGTCCTACAAAGTCCAGCTTCTAGTTTAAAATTACTTATCTTGGCTATACTCATGAGGTTCCTATTTGTTGCTTGTTTAAATACATTATTCATAGGAAAAAATTTCCATTTCCCTGCCCAGCTCTAGTCTCAATTCTGTGTGGGCTCAGAAATATTCCTGATAACGCAGCCTTGTATTTCTTGGAAGGACTCTCCACCCACCAACCAATTATTCAGTCACATTGTGGCAAAAAAAGGACTGAGAAGACCCCACAGAGTCCTAGGATTTCTCAAGCCCCAGAAGAAAAGGTCATTCTAAAACCTTACAGGATTCCTGCCATTCGGGCTCATTCTCATCTGATTTCTGCATTGTTCTCTGGCTCTCCAAGCTGGGGTCGCTCTGTGGTATCGCCTCCTGGGGGCCGGTGGTCTCTTCTGAATTTCTCCTCTGTGCTTCCTTCATCTGTGAAAGGAACAGCATGTTCAGCTTTGTCCTGGGCTAGTTTTAATCCTGCTTTTTAGCTAGCCCTGAAATACTGGGAACTTAATTCTTTATTTTGAATCTCCTTAATTTCAACAACATACAGACCCTCTGTCTTTACTGTAGGTGACAACAAAGTAAGTGAAAAACAAAGTAAGTGGGAAAAAAAAGTGAAAAACAAAGTAAGCGAAAACAGTCTACCAGAAATCATCAGGAGCTGCTTCCCAGTCTGCCAGCCTAGTCTGCTTTGTGTCCTCTCCAAATTGTCACACTGCGTGAGGATCATGGCAATGCTGGATAAAACTGGTCCAAGTGGTGAGGAGGTTCTTGGGTCAGATGAGGCTCTGAGGTTGAGTGGGACTCTAGGATAAAGTCTGGGCCCACTCCGTGTATTAGGAGCAACCTCTATTCCTACTTACTTGGTGGAAGCCACGCTTCCTCACATGGCAGTCTGCCAGCATCTGGTGAACATCTCTGGTTTCCCTCTGGGCAAAGTGAGAAATAAATGCAGCGTTAGGACCATCGCTCTTTTTTGAACAGTAGGTGTTTCATGCAGAAGCAGTGATGTGACATTTATGTTAACACATTTTTCCAGCCTTCTCTGACAAACATTATGGGGGTTTTTTTCATCGTATGAGGCCTAATATGCCACAGCAGGAGAATTAAGGGGTGTCAAGATTGTCACAAGCACACCTAGATTTGCACAGGGAGCAGTGTCTTCCCTCCCTCTAAAGCAAACCTTAGCAGAACTTGCCATCTACAGCTTTACCTGCCTGTGCTTGTTTGCTGCTGTGGCTGGGCTGCTGCAAACCCCTGCTCGTCAAACTGTCCCAACTGGCTGCCTATCTTGTGTTTGCTCTTCCCTGCAAACCAGTCCAGCTACCCTGGCAGCAGTCACTAGCTGAGACCTGCCTTTGAAGTCGAACAGTTAGGCTTGTCTTTGAGCAAACACACACCCACTGCCCAGTTGGACCCAGATTGCCTCCCATGGCACCGAGAGTAATGAGTTAACTGTACTATGCTGCTTACCAAGGACATGCTTTGTTTTATCTCCATCAACTGCTTGGCTAATATTTAATATGAACAGGGCTTTCCAATTTCCCTCTCCTTAACAGGAACTAGGAGCTTCAAAAGCAGCTTGTTTTCTTAGATCATCCCACCCATCCCTTGCAGCAGAAAAAATGCAACGCCCAGATCCCTCAGGTTAAATGGGAACTAGATAGAATCATAGAATCATTAAGGTTGGAAAAGACCTTTAAGATCATCTCATCCAACTGTCAACCCACTACTACCATGACCACTAAACTATATCTCGGAGAAAGCATTTTAATGAGGGAGGTAGGAAAAAGCCCCTCTATAGGCACAGAAAATGCAACAGGGGTCTTCAGTCAGGATTTCTCCTTCAAATAGCAAAAGACCCCCCATACCTGGGAAAAATTACTAGTAATACGACATAAATCAACAGCAAAATGTAGAACCTCCCTTTATTTCCATGCACAAGACTTTGAAAGCGGGTTAGATTTTTTTTGTGGTGGTGGTTTGGGGTATTTTTTTTGTAGGCTGTGACTAATAGCTGCCTTTAAAAAAATAATCTACTACACAGTTGCTCAACTTCAGCAAACAGTGTTAAGAAAACCCTCATGTGACTCAGAGGCTTTTGATAAAGGAGACAGCCGCTCTAAATTCCCTTCAGTATTGTGGCAGCAGTGGGAGAGGTATTTTGCCAAAACTCAACCTTCAGTTATTGTGCTTTTTATACTGAAACATGGAGTGGCTGTGTAATAAAGGAATATACATTCATACAATTTAGCAGCAAAAGGCTGAATGAAAACTCTGATGAATGAGATTGGACTTCTCCCATGGAATTGGTAGGGTGTTTTGTTTCTTCTGTTCAACTTCGATAACTAATTTAACTCTTTTTTTTATCAGTTCTCTACAAAGGGCTTTTTGCAGCCAGTTAAGAAGTAGAAATGTATTTATGGCTGGAGAAAAATATTTCTATAATGAAACACCACAGCAAAGCAGACATTGTAGTTACTGCATTTGGCATTGTCTTGTGCTGTCATGGTCACAAGCTATTTTCTAACTAACTTAGAAGAAAAAAAAAAAGAACTTAAAATATGCATGTCAGAGGATGCTGGTAAAATTATCTTTGTCTGTTCTTTTATACAAGTACAAGATTTGTCTGAGGGCTATGGCTTGGCATGTACAGATCCTGGGACAGCCTCTCCAGTCTTGCCACAAAAGCCATCCAAACCAGTCACAGAGCAGGAGGGAAAGTATTGCAACCTTTGTTTCACCCATGGGGAATGGAAGCAAAGGAATCCAGAGGCATCCCAGCTGAGAATAGCACTCAGACCTCTCAAGTCCTAAGGAAGAATGTAACAGCATGTAAAAGCCTTAGTTATCTGGCTTTTTTTTTTCTTTTTCAAATTTCTATTTACAGCAGCCAGGATTTTCTGCACTTCCTAGATCTCAAACCACATGTTTCTGATATGAAGGGGGCAAAATACCTTTATGAGCTCCTGGCTTTTCCCTGTTGTAGCAGCGGTGGTTTTTATTCCACCTTCCTTCTTTTCCTCCACAGTGATGTTTTTATTCTCATGAAGACGTGTCTCACTCCAGACTCCTGGTTGTGGATGTAGAGGCTGTATTACAGACGAGTCAGTCTCTCTGAAATGCAAAGAGAGAGGGGAACCTGAGGAAGACACTTCCCGCTGAGCATCCTGTGAGGAAGTTGCACATGAGCAGAGCAGTGCTGCAATGAAGCGACATGTGTGCAGGCAGCTATTATATCTCCAAATCAAGTAGTTGGAATAATTAAATTAATGACTCGCAGTGAGTAACTGTCGTCCCGCTGTACGCCAGCACCCGCTGGTGAATCAGTGCAATCCAAATGCACCACCTGCTGCGACAACAGTTAGCATTTCCTGTGGGCTGCAGAGGGAAGTGAGCTGGAGCCAGATCACAGGAGGCTGGATGAGCCAGGGCAAGCCTTGGGCTGGATCTGGTCTCTGCCAGAATTGTGCGTACTTGCAGAAAGCCAGTCTCTGCCTGTGCTTTTTGCCTGCAAGCCGAGTGTGACAGCGGTAACCACAGGCTGCACAGAGAAGATTCTGGCCTCCGGGTCCCTAGAAATGCCTTCTCCTCCCTGTCTGCTCACCGAGCCCACCAGCTGAAGGGTGCTTACCTGCCCTCATTGCCTTGCTCTCTTGCTAGCCGCTTTGCCCTTTGTGCCTGGATCTCTTCACAGATGGCTGCATACGATTTATCTGAAGGATGCTCGCCCATCACCCAGACCCAGACATCATTGTCAGCACCGAGCCTCCATGTCACCGACTTCCCGTTGGCTGGAAAAGAAGCAGCTCTTTGGCAAAGGCTGTTTGCTTAGTGGCTCTGCACGGGACCTGTGTCCCACCTGCTGTGCCCTCCTGACTGCTGCCGGTGGCAGAGCCTCTCCAAAAGCAGCTGTAAGTGGGAAAACCTTGGCTAGGATGCAGTGCACACCTCCAAATCGTTTCATAGTACTGAAACCAGGTCAATAAAGGAGGCATTTCTGAGTCTGGGGGCAAGAGAGAAGACACCACTGTTTCCTTTCTTGCCTTAATTCCATGCCACTACCCTCCCCAAACTGTGTGAACTACCTGCAAAAAGAGCACATGAGGGAGAGCTGGGAGAAGAGTGCTTCCTAGCAGCAGGCACGCTGTGTAACCCTGGCAAGGGGACTTTAGGTCTAAATGCACCATGGGACGCCCATTGCAGACCTGGTGCCCCAGGACAGATGTTCAAGTCCGTGGTTATTTTACAGACAGATTCAGAGGCGTCATTCAGTGGGAAACTTAATAAGATGCATCTCCTGGGGGCAAGTAAGCCCAGTCTTCCCAGCTAGGGGAGTTGAGCAATTTGGTCAAGGACAGAATGTCTGGCCCAGGGAGTAAAACCATTGCGTGCCTAGCCAAAACTACCCCATCGCAGGTGAGTTTAGTTATGGTTTGGAAATAACAACTGTGATATGTCCCTGGGAGAAGAAATTACTCTAAGAACATGTTACCTCCTATTTCTAGGGAGCAGCTGACTTGGCCAAATCTGTGCCAGAGGGGGAAGCAGCCGGCAGGCAGGGACTCACCTTTTCTCGGCAGTGACTTCTTTGCTGGAGCCTTGACTGCAGCAGCTTCTCTTTCCTCCCACCGTCTGATCTGTTCCTGCCTCATCTTGAAGAAGAGGATCTGCTTCTGCTCCTCGCTGAGTTCTGCCAGCAGGTCAGGATCAATGTACATGTCCGATAATATCTGTTTCAGCATGGCTGCAGGTTTCAGTTACGCACGTTTGTAGTGATGGGGATCAGATCCTCTTCCTGGCTCAGACAAGAAAGAGTCCCTCCCTGCGTGTGCCTGGAGCAGGAAT
>NW_009709963.1:5551-6200 GCF_000703405.1 Apaloderma vittatum | reverse complement strand
CCTTTTTTTTTTTTTTTTTTTGAGATCAGACTTCCTGCACAGACTAAAAAAGTAAATAAGTAGCTTAAAACCTGCTGTTAAGATTCCTTGAAATAAGAGGTAAGCTCAGCTCCCACGCAGCCCCTGCCCGTTCCACAGGCAGAGCTGGCCAGGAGGAACGAGTCCTAGAGTGTGGAGGTTGTGTTGATACTCTGATAAACCCAGCTGATAGCATATCAAAAGAGAGAGAGGGCTGCCTGTTACAGTCATCAGAGGTGCGGCTTGGGTGGGCCCCAGCAAACACTCCCGCTTGAGGGAATCAATGAACCCGTGACTAGACGGCTCCTCCTCTTTGCAAAGAAAAAAACTTTGATGATCAAAAGCCCAGACCGCCTTGTTTTACCCAAGCAAGACGGGGAGGGTTTTCAGCTCTGCTTTTGAGGTGGGAGCAAGAATTCTGGGGTGCTCCAGCCCATCAAAGGCAGCCTCTTGGCAAGTCAAGGGAACGCAACTGGTGCAGCTGGTTTGAAGAAAGACAACTTGAATGGTCAGCAGCTGAGGAGCTGAAGCAGCTCCTGACCTTGCACATCTTACTGATACACTTCGGACAGGTGGTGAGCCTGGCATGGGACATCCCTGCCTGACAGGATGAAGTAGATGGGGAGAAGGA
>NW_009709963.1:0-5520 GCF_000703405.1 Apaloderma vittatum | reverse complement strand
CTCAGGATGTTGGGTCACATCTGGTGCACACCGGCAAGGTACTGACACCCACACAGCTATGCTTTGTGCCTGTGGATTTACAGTTACAACAGGGGTTTCACTGAAACACTGGGAACTCCCCTCCCACCTGGGAAGGTGCCAAATGAGAAAATAAACTGAAGACCTTGAAACCAGCTCTTTTTCTTATCTGGATAAACTCAAGGAGACCAAGAGATTGGTTGGCAGAGCTTTCAGTGACACTGGCTGGCTGACAGCCACATATGAAGTGCAACACCAGAGCAGGGTGGCTGGCTGGCCAGGGGCTTTCCGGACAAACTCTTGGGAAATGTTGCCAGCAGGCTACAAGGAAATGAAGCTAGTGTGATTACTTGGGTTCTTCTGCACAAATCCTGGAAGTCTAGAAATAAGCATGCTAAAATGTAGCGCAGTAGGTACGAGGAAGAGGGGCAGTAATGTGAAGGTACAAAAGGCACAGTCATTGCAGAAGAACCTCTGACAGAGTAAAGTAGGAGTAGATATTAAATCTTGGAGTCAAATCAATTAACCATCTTACAGGAGAGAGGCTGGATCCCAAGGGACTCAATTGCTGGAAGAAAATTGTTGCGAGCTCCCTCAGCTTTAGAACATGACTTGCTTCTGCCAAATAAAATAACAGAGAAGGAGGTGGCAGAGGAACCAGTGAATGCAAGTTTTCCAAGGAGCACACAGAGAGCATGTTTAAACTGTTGAAATGGGGTAGCAGAGCAGCAACCTTCATGAACTCAGATTGGCAGGACAGTATCTGCTGTGTTGGTTCATCTTCATCTGTCTCACCTCCATGCTGGCATCAGGCAGGCGGTCCCAAGCATTCCCCTACTTCTGAACGTGGCTTGTCCTAAAAATGATAGAGACGTAGATGGCTGAAGTCTCCATGCAGTGAAGTCCCCATGCGCTTTCTCAGGAAGAGCTTGAAAGTAGTTTGGAGCAGCTGGAGGAGCTGGAGGTATGGAGACAAGGAGCTCCTCAAGGACATCAAGGCATGGACAGAGCAGACCATGGTCCCAGCACAGCATTAGCTGTAGCAAAGGCCAGGAGCAGGAGTCCCTGGGAAGGTGCAGTGACCAAGAATTGGGGATCAGCCTTCTCATTTCTGTTCTGTTTCTCTGGTTACCTTAAATTTTCCCTGGTAAAAGTGTTAATTCAGAAGCATGGAGCTGCTGTTCCAAATATATGCTGGTTTTGTTTGAACAAATGGCTTTCTTGATTTTTTTTAAAAAAAGGCTATTTGAGGAGGTGGTTTCATCTGGGCAATGCTTTCTGAGTGTCCCTGTGATAGCCGAATTGTTTCAGCTCAGTGGCCAAAGGACCACGGGCTGTCCTCAAGCCATGGGGGGGTGGCAGATGTAGAGAGAGAAGAGGTTTTTGTGGGGAAGGTGTTGGTGAGCAGTCCCTCATCCCTTGGGGTACCTGAACCATCTGTTAAACTGTAAACGTGGGGGACGCTGCTGAAGAATTGCTGTTTAAGCGTCAGTGCCTCCTGCTCCTAAGCACCACCTGAAAGAGAAGCCATCAGGGTGTCAGAAAAGTACCTTAAACCAGAAATGAGTTCCTTAAGCTTTTAGTTGTGTTTTTTATGATCCGTTCAACACAGGACAGGATGAAGAACACAAATTTTAGGGCTTATTTTAGGTAAACTGGTATCTTCAGAAGGTCATTGCTGTTGCTCTGATTGTAAGGTAGATGACAAACTCTCTGAGCCCGAGGTGGATTTTGGAGAAATCACCATGGTTTCATCCTTCATGGATCTGAAACAGGAACTGAAGTGGACAGTAGCTCTGGGCACTGTCTGAGATTGATGCTCTGGCAGAGATGCCATCCATAGGCTGACAGAATTAATCACAATGCTTAAAATTGTAGGGGCTTTTAACAAAAGAGACATGTTGCATGCGAGGAGGTGAAAGACTTTTGTTCCCTTCGGGTGAGAAAGTATCATTTGTGGTTTGAGTGGGCCAAATGCCAAGTGGTTTTGCTAAACAGAGGGCACTCAACACCTTGCCCAGGGGGAAAAAAGGCCAACCAGCTGGTCAGGCTCCATCTTCTGTCTCTGGATCAGCAGAATTACTTTTTCCCTGGAAACTCTTCAGGACAGTCACAGTTGACTAGCCAGAGGGGTGCTTGGAAAAGAGGACGGAGGAAAGTCATCCTGTAAGGAGGTCCTTGCTACAGCTGAGTGGAGGCCATGTGCAGCTCTGGCTGGCACAAGCAGCTGGAACCGGCTGGAAGTGCCGATCACGAGCTGGCCTCCTGCACCCTGCCTCTTCACACAGCAGTGAGCAGCTTGAATCCACCTCACCACCATGTCAGCGCTCCTCCTCAACCCCTTGGCTGCCCAGGAAGTACTGGACATGGCCCAGAGTGGTTTATGTTGCAGAGTTAAAAATCTGCAGTGAGCAAAGCTGTGGGGGTGAAGCAGTGTTTCTTTCCCCATCTCTCCCTGTATCACCTCTTGGTGCTTTAGGCGCCTTTTCTCAGTTGGGGTTTTGCTTCTGTCTTGGAAGGTTCGTTCTTCTGTCTTCTGTATCCAACCTGACTCCTTCCACCTGACTGACTTATTTGTTTCCCCTAAAGCATCTAGGAGACAGAGATCATTTGTAGTCATTGCAAGTCTTTTCCTTAGTTAAATTAGGCTTCCTGGGACATGACACATGAGAAGCCATCAGCAGAACACATGTAGCATGTCCATGCTGCTCTGGTTTCTCAGGAGTGGGAATGGCTTTGCTACGGCATTTACTCAGTAGGACATGATGTGCTTTGCCATATGCAGTGGTGACACACTGGTCCCTCTTTCCATGCCTGGGGACGCAGCGTGCTGGCGAGGTGGAATGGCGCTCAGCAAACAAGTTTCACAGTATCGATGCGGTTTTGCAGAGTTGGATCTCCTTCTACTGTGGGTTGTAAGAGGAAATTTATAATGCTGTGTCCCAAAGGCGCCCTTAAAACACTAGCTCTTTTACCACTGGAAAATCACATAAGCATTTTGGGAGGTTTGCAAGTATCTCTTTTCTAGCAGTCACTTTGTTAAAGATCTTAGGAGCTGGAAGTGCTTGTAATATTAGTCATAGGCTGTTCCCAAAGCTTGAATGAAAGACATATTACCGGCACTTGGCCAGAAGTGTTTCTACTGATGCTGTTCCAGCTGTAAGTAGTATATTTACAGGTCACACTTACGAGAAGCCAAGGACTGCAGTAGTGGCAGAGGGACCTCTAACCAGGTAACTTGGAGGAAAACTCTGGTAGAGGCTTTTGTTCAACTTTCTACTGCTTGTATTTTTTTCATGGGAGTGATAGGAGATGGTTTTGTGGAATAGAGGAGAGTAGCCAAAAGTAGCAAAAATTATGTGGGGGAGGTGGGAAGCCAAACAGGATTTTTAGGTTCTACCACTCATATATAAAGTAGTTGACTTGAAAGCCATAAAGGTAAATGCAATTCAAAGGTTAAATGACCCTTCAAAAAGCAAAGTCATGCAGGATTTAAATAGCCTGCTGGAGAGAGGCCTCTTCTCTGTGCTACTGTAAATCATCTACCATTAACAGGGGAAACATAAGGCCATGAATACATATAAAAGCACGATACTTTGAGAAGAGCTGGCATGAGTTCCTGCTCATGTGTGCAGTGGGTGACACTTCAGCCACTGAGAGGCTCACCCCCACCTTGCATCCTAGTCATGGCCCTCACCATCAAAGACACCATGGATGGCAAGGTTTGCCAAGAAAACAATAGGCAAACATACACAGATAGACATTTGATATGATTTACATCACTAAATGAAATAGAGGGGTGTAAAATGAAATAGTGGACAAGCTGAAGGGTGGTGCTTGTTCTGATTTTCTGGGAGGCGGCTTCTTCACACACTTCTGTAAATGTGACAGAAGACCCCAGAAACTCAAAGATGAGAAGAAAAGAGAAACAAAATAATCTGCTGCAGGATACAGCCTGATGAGCTAAGAGCATTTCCATTGTTGTGAAGTAGCTTTGCCCAAAGAAAGCAGAAAATGTTCAGAAAATGGTGGGACTACACTGCTTTGAATCTAGAGCTTCTCCTTGGAGCTGGTCTTCTCCTCAGCAACAAGTGGCTGCACAGGCACCATTGGGAATTGTTTTCCCTGGCCAAAAGGAAAGACCACAAGAGTGCAACTGATTTTCCTTTCCTTTGCCAAGCTAAGCCCTGCAGCACTGAAGAGGTTTTTTTTGCTCAGCTTTTGCTGGATTTCTCCAGTTCCAGCCACTCCAATGTCACCACCTCCCTAACAGAAATTAGGAAGGGCTTTCAAATTTAATTGCAGAAGTTGAAAGAAAGCAGAACTACCAAATCCACCTCAAATTAGTGTGGCCAAAGATAATCATTTCCCAACCTTGCTCTCAGTGTGCAAGCCTTCATGGGTTAATTGTCACACATTGATTAATAAAATGCACTTTTGTTAGAATATTTTTATGAAGCAGCTTCACCAGCAAAATATCCTTCTGGGCCTTAGGTCTTTTACAGTCTTTGCTGGTTGGTGGTTTGTTTGTTTTGTTGTTGTTTTCTTTTTTTAAATCCTCATCCTGTTCTAAATAGGGGAGTGATTCATTCCTCTCTTTCTGTTTAATTTTGCATCAGCCTACCTTTTCCTGTTTCAAACGGAAGGAAAGTTCTTGGTTTGGTCATAACAGAAGGAAAATATGACTGTATAAGCTTGACCCTTGGAAGACAGACCTGTTTGTATCTTATTTAGCATAATAAAGTGTGTGTAAGGCTGGCATATAACACCTGAAAGAACTAAAACCAATGAAGTCACCACAACACGAACTACCTTGATATTACCTATAGCTGAAATAACTTGTCCTATAGGTCCTTGATTTTTCTGGAAGGGGCAGCCATTATCTTACAGCAGGCACAAGTGGATGGGGAAGGCAATAAGGAAAAGATTATTTGATACTGCAGCAGTTACTGAACACAGTTTGAGGCCACCTGGCTCTGCTTTCAAGAGAAAGGTTTCTTCCCTGCTAGAATTAAGTACAAATACTTTTAGATCTAGACACAGTGAGAATCATCTTCTTAGATCAAAGTTACTTGGGGCATTACCAATGAAGAGATCAGTGTGGTGAGAAGGGCGAGGGCTGCTATAGGTTAACACACAGGATCAGATACCCAACCATGGTAAGAAAAGAGTTTTTCTAACCAGGAAGCTTAATTTAGTCTGTTTGCAGGTTTTGAACAACTTTGGGCAACAAGTTTTGGAGATTTTTCGCAATGCTAACCGCAATATTTCTATTCGCTAATTTCACCGGTGGCTTTGCCGGGGGAAAGACTGTTCCTGCAAGCGGAAAGGGGGCTGTTACGAGTAGCCGCGGGCACACAAAGCTGCCATTGACATTTTACATTACTGGGCCCCTCCAGCTCGCTGCCTGCTCCTGTGCTTGTGGGTTCTCCCCACTCTTCTCCAGCCGCGCTCTCTGGTAGTGTCTGGGGCACAGGATTTCCAGCCCACCCTCAGGGAATG
>NW_009709962.1:0-31547 GCF_000703405.1 Apaloderma vittatum | reverse complement strand
ATCAAGAACACACACTAGGGGTACTTCGATGCTGTTGCCTGGGAAACAAAAAAACCCTAAACCAACAAAAAACCCACCAACCCACCCCAAAACAGCAGAAAGTAACAAGGATTTGCAAGCAGCCTTGAAAATAAATATTCAACTTTTCTTAAAAAAAAAAAAAAGCATAGCGTTACTGACAGGACTATTTGCACTTCAGTTATCTGGGCAAGTAAAGGCTGCACTTGGCTTTAGAGATGAGTGCAGTGCCAGTGGTCCAACAACAGTACGTGTGTGGATGAAATCACAGAATCACAGACTGGCCTAGGCTGGAAGGGACCTTAGAGATCATTTAATCCATCTCCCTGTCACGGGCAGGGACACCTCTCAACTAGATCAGGCTAGTCAAGGCTCCATTCAACTTGGCCTTGAACATCTCCAAGGAGGGGGCAGCCACAACATCTCTGGGCAATTTATTCCAAAGTCTTGCCGCCCTTGTACTGAAGAATTTCTTCCTAAGGTCCAATCTAAATCTATTCTTCTTCAACTTAAACCCCTTTCCCCTTGTCCTATCAGTGTATGCTCTTTGAAAAAGTCCCTCCCCAGCCATCCTGTAGGTTCCCTTCAGGTACTGGAAGGCAGCTCTTAGGTCCCCCCAGAGTCTTCTCTTTTCCAGACTGAACAACCCCAGCTCCCGCAGCCTGTCCTCGTAGCAGAGCAGCTCCAGCCCCTGGATCATCCTTGTGGCCTCCTCTGAACACACTCCAACAGATCCACATAAAAATCACTGGCCTGTACGGGGATCGAACCTGCGACCTTGGCGTTATTAGCACCACGCTCTAACCAACTGAGCTAACCAGCCCTGCCTAAATAGTGTTGAACGTGCCACAAATTGTGAACGTACAGGGTTGAGAGAGGTGGCAGCTCAGCACTTTGGAGCCTCCCATTTTCTGCACCAAGGCAAGTACGTTCACAGTAGTGTCGCCTCTATGCTGTTCCACAAAGGTGTTAACGCCAAGTCTGAAAGGTTAGAGAGCGCAACGGGAAACCAAACCCCCATATTTTGTAACAAGTCCATCACTGGATGCTGCTTTGGAGTGGTGGCATTAGCAGAAAAAGGCCCAACTGCGCTAAGTCATCCCAAGCACGTACTCAACGAAGGTATTTAAGACTAAATAGGGTGAAATTCTCAATACTTACTGAATGCTTACCCTTCACTTCCAAATCAGAACGACATATTCCGCAGCAGAGTTCAGGTTACACTGCTTCCCACAATTCATTAAACATGTTAATTCCTCAGATGAAGAAAATGCTCATATCCAGCTCAAAACTTACAGATTTTGAAAAATGAAAGATTAAGCACTCAATATGTGCTCGGAGGAATTTATATAACACTTGTTCACACCAGAAGCTGTGCTGATGTGCTCTGCCGAAGACAGTGAAAAATTTTTGAAGCAGCTAACATCCTAGAGCACTAAAAATTCTCTTTGGTATGTTTTGCATTCCATCCCACGCCCTTTCTTTAAACCTCTAGATAGCAACGACAGCATTACGCAACATAAAAGCTTCATTTATGTATCTCTCAAAGGTTACCATCTTTCTTTAGAAAAAAATATTTTGAAATCTTACATTATATTGATGACTTCAGTATAGTTCACGAATTCTAAAGAGCAACTTAAGTTGGAAAAAGAATTACTTAAGAAAAAGGCAATTTATCAGACAAAAAATGATGGATACATTCTACACAATTACCAACAACTTGCCCCTGGTCTACAAGTGTGCACTATTTGTATAGCAATTGCTAGTCTGCAACCAAAAATAGATCCAAGAACTGTAATAAATCACCAGTTTTAAGCAGCGTAAGTATGTCTGCTATTTCCTTTTAACAAATGGAGAATGCAAACATATTCAAAATGTTACTGAGTCGCAGAACCGAAGGACTTGCACAAGTGTTTTAAGGGCTGCTGTGCATCCAGGACCAGTTTAGATCAGGGTGCTCTCCAAGACAATGTTTAAATAGCTGGTCCTAAAGCAGCAAACTTGTCTGCCAGAAGGAGTCTGGAAAAAAAAAAAAAAAAACCACAACAAACCAAACCAAACCCAACAAATAATAAGGTGTAACAAGAATGTAACTGTAGTTTTCTGTTGCTTAAGGTAAAGAAACAATACATCTTTTAGCTAAACACAGTTTATTAGATGAACATGTAAAAACCATGAACTTTAGAAGCTACTTGTCATCCTCGTGTTTCTCATTTACTCCTTATGGTGTCCCCTTGGGTGTCTCAACCATTAGTCTGCTTTTGTCTTGGGTAGACAAAACCATTCTTTACTTACGTTCGCTAATTTTCATACCAGCTGTGAGTTACTGCTAAACCACAGTAATCTGAAAGTCAAAAACTACTGCTAATGTAATCTTTCCCTCAAATCCCTCAATATTCAGTGTTGAAGGAAGCTGGACAAACAATATTTGCTATATTAATTACTGATATTTGTGCCTCAGGTTACTTAAGAGTCATGCCTTTCACGTAACGCAGATTTAAAACAACAACAACATGTTAACTGCTTAACTGAGGAGATAATTCTTAATCAAACTGGAGATTGTGTCTCATGTTATCTTTACTAGCATTGCGCAGAAGTTACTTTGGACAGGTATTTCATGACACTAAACGTCTGGAAAAGCGGTTCCTTAGGAACCTGAAGGTCACTGAAATAATAGATTTAAGCAATCACTACAGGAATATTTCAGGGAAAATCTACAGAACGGTCAAGTTTAGGAACAAGCAAAGCCATACAACAACCATGTGGAATATTTCATAGAAAATACTCCCAAATACTTTTCATTATGTAACTTTTATTTGAGACACACAATGTTGTAAAAAAGTTCACATGAAATAATAAAACCACTGGAGTGTGAAGGTTTTTTTAGGGGTTGGGCTTGTTTTCTTTGTCTCTACACATCAACACACAATTATCGATTAGGTTTACAAGTTAACCACAATGACGAGTTCACTTTTATCTGCAGGAGCTTTTCACATTACACCTTTATACCAGAGATAAAATGTGCTTAAACACACACAGTAGAACACTTCTATTTCGAAATTAAGCATTTTCTCAGGACTATACTTCTTACTCTGAATTTAGTAGCTAATGTAGCATTAAAATAACTGTAATTGAAGTTTTATTTGCAAAAATGTTCGTAAGGCCATAGGAATGCACTAAAATATTTAAATTCACCCGAAACAAGAAAAATAAATGAAAAACCTGCTTTTGTGGAAGAAAAAAATTACAAGTTTTATTTATAAGAATGAACGGCATAAGTAGTTCAGTGAACGGAAGAGAAAAAAAGACCTATTATCACCTACAGACCAATCCTTAAGCAGTTTAACATATCAAAGTTTCGGTTACAATAGATAACCAAATAATAGATGCATTTTCACAAATAACACATTTACGTAATTTACATAATATCCATGTCCTTCGGAATCATAATCCATTCCCAGAAATTCTAATGTGATATGTATACTCAAGACTCCTTTATTCACTTGTGAAAATGATCCACTTAATTCACTTCAGCAGACGAGTACGGGAAAGGTACTTAACGTAAATACTTAAAGAAATACTTTCTGTACGAAGAACTACAGGTCTGAAGAGTCAATCAGCATTTTGGAGAATGTCCCCCAAACAGAAAAGTGAGCTGGGTTAAGTTTCATGAGTGGTTTAAGCTTTAGCAATAATACAGCTTCCAGACAGTAAGTAAATCAAATAATTCTATATACACACAAAAAACTACTTGTGCATGTTTTGCTGAGCACAGATGGAAAGCTAAAATTGCAAAGCACTGACACCAGTTTGTTTTCTGTTGGGCTGCTTTTTTTTTTTCTCCCCCCTTTTTCTAACTATTTAGGAAAATATTGGCCAAGATATAGTGCACAGACACGGGGCTGAGGGAAAAGATTTCATAAAACTCCATAAAATAAGCAGCATTTTTGTTTTATCGAAATCCACCACAATTGTCTGACTTTCAGGAAAGGTTAATGGCAATTTCTGGAATAAAACAGAAATACATTTGCTGCTTAATGAATAACAATTATGTGACTTTCATTTTAATGGGTAGCAGAATACTAAAGGGTTGACTGAGGTATAGTTAAGAGTCCTTCAAAATTTAGGTTATGTCATCTTGAGCAAAAGTAGCAACAGAGACTGCACAAAACAAGCATAGTGAGATCGGAATCGCCTGTAGTACCCAGCATCTGACGCGTAGGCAGAATACACCACTTCTCATCACCCGCTTGGAAAGTAGAGCTAAAAAAATTCCCAGTAAAACATACAGCTGATTTGCACGCTAAGATACAGCACATTTTTCAACGCCTGCCAAGGCAGACTGTACACAGAAGGAGGTCTACGCTGACCACACGTGAGCACACCGGTAAAGTGCAGCCACTCAGCCATTTAATACTGCTGGAGGAGAGGGGTGGGGGCAAAACAACAAAGAAAGAGAGAAATCTGCATTTTACCTTCTCCATAAGACCACATGAAATTAGAATTCTTCAGTTTCAGCAGGGGACAACAAAATTGCATTAAATTCTTCTACAAATAGAAAAAGATGAACTTCACATGAACATTAGGCAAAGTGAAATATTTACTGCATTGTTTTATCATGCATAAAGTGAATTTCCTATGGTCTTACCTCACATTTATGTACAGTTTAGCACAGCTAAATGTAAGAAAATAGCAAGTTTTTCTTCTCCCCCTCCCACCCCCCTTCCCATACATAGCAGATACCCCAATTTGCTGCTGCTTCAAGAAGCACTTCATAGACTCTACTACTTACAGGCTCTTTCAAAAGGGAAGTTCATGGAGACTAATATTGAATGAACATTTAACCACACAGCGAAGACAGGAAAAACAATACAAAGCATTCTGTAAACGGTGCCAAACACAGAACATGTCAGTTTTGGTTTGCAGACAAGCCCTGAGATAAAAATTAAAGTATTACGACACCAAATAAGTCAGAGGTAAATTACTGAAAATAAACAACATTCATAATTGGTGTCACAACACTTTCTGTATAGAAGCACTTTTTTTTAACCATACAGAAAACATAACTGCTTTAGCCTGTCCGAGAAAAACGTCAAGGGTAGACAACAGAGCAGTTAGGGTTGCTTTGTTTTTTCACTAAACCTTATTGCCATGAAGATTTTTTCTTCGTGCAGCAACAACAGTTTATGAAACTCACCATCTAGTTACAAAAACTATTTCTATTAAACTATATGTAGGGACAGGTTGATAACCACTTAAAACCTTATGGAACCAGCTACCAACGTTAAACCATTTGAAATCTAACACTACTGGCCTGTTCACTTTCAAAATATTTACAACAGACCCAGAGATGACAAATTTAGTACCCGACACCACCAAATGAAGCGGTTATCTGTGGTAACAACCAACTCACTGTTTACAGCTCTAGACAACAGAGTGAAGCGACAGCAAGCACGTTGGACATGAACTTTGATGATGACAGAATGCACCTATCCCCTAGTAACAAACATGATGGACACAAACTGGTAGTTAAAGCTTACAATGGTCCAAGTTTGGCACATCAACAGAACTAAAGCACCTGTTTTAATTGCTCATTGAGGAAAAGTTTCCAGAAGACGGTAAAAAAGTAGTAGAACAAAGACTAGGTTATACAATGCTCAGTTGAGTAAAAAAGGCAACTATGTTTCAACTCTGCTTCTAACAGTCTAGGTCACTGTACCAGGTCTTGATAAAAAAATTACTGCTTGAGCAGACCAGAGAGGGCTTCACACATTCTGCATTAACTGCACAACTACGTTATGCTACGTTATAGCCCTAAGGTGACCGTTCCCTTGGTGCCAGAACTTGCGAAACTTCAGCAACTGCACAGGAAGCTACTTTTTTGGACACCTCTGTTGTCAAGGGGCGATGCTAACTGACACTAATGAACTATCCGTAGAATTACAGTAGAAATGGAAGTCACCTTTAGAAGCAGTCATTTCTGAACAAATGAATCCACAAAGAGGTTACTCAAAACTCATGCATTCAGCTTCCACAAGCCACTTAAGTGATAGTGATGAGGCAAACTTGTGATGATGATTTCAACTCCAGAGCTGACTTCCTCATCAGAAACAAAGGTGCAGACTGAGCTACCAAAAGGAAAGTGAAGTGAGGAGATACGCTGTGTTTATTCAAATAACTGAAAGGTGCATCTGTGAATCAGACAGTGACTGGCAATTCAGAACACAACTCTGCTAAGTCTGGTAAAGAAAGAAAAGCAACATACTACATTCAGAACAGAAGCCACAGCTTCTGCATGAACAGATTTGTGCATCTAAGAGACAAAACCCAGACAAATTGTTAAATGCCAATTGTTACAGTAATTCTCATCGCTAGAGTGTCAATATCCACACTGCAGTCATGGCCAGAAGTATACAGCATAGGAAATAATGGAATCAAGACCATTTTTACCCCAGCTCTTGTGCTTGAAAAGAAATTTGTTTACAAAGAGAATGAAAAGCCTGCACAAATCTGTTAAGAATCTTACTTACGAGTCAAACTGTGCAAATACAAATCTAAGATTGTGCTGTAACAGGCAGTCAGAGGCCAATACGGATGTGCAAAGTTAAAAGAAACATAGCAGCTTTTGCAACAGGCATTAAAACAGAAAGTAAAAAAAGGAAAACAAGTTAACTCTTGCATTTGTGTCTCCACTTCATAGCTTCCATATCTGAGAAAAAGAGCCTGACAGGTCAATAGGCTTAGTGAGCAAAATCCACTTGGTATTTTGTGTATCGCAGTCTACGTTCAATGGAGCTCTCAGCAGCAGCTTGGTGGTATTATTTCTGAGGCTTTGTGACCCTGTGCTTTCAAAGAAGCAGAAAAGGTTCTAAGTGTGCTGCAGTCTATCATTAGAAGTTCATCAAAGTAGCGTGCATCGAAAGAAGCTGCTCTTCTTAGATCGATTTTCTGTTATTTTTACTGGCCCACCTGCCCCTGACGAACTGTTGTCATTCTGAAAGAGAAGAGAGTAACAACGTCACAAAATGCATGGGAAAAAGTCTAGCTTTCCTAGTTTCCCTCCCCACTTCACCCTTTTGCAAAGCAACAACCAGACCAGAGATTTGTGGCAACTTGAGCTCCTCATTTCACCAGAATCCACGAAACACTCAATAACTGTGTATTTTAAAAATAAAGATCTATCCAACAACCCAGAGCTCAAGTCTTAGCTGAAAGAATGACTACGTAATTAATCGTTTAATAAAGCAAGGATCACACTGTTACGTTTGGGAAGAACACAGCAGTTTCAGGCTGCCCAATGTTCATTTTCATGCAAAACAAAGAACAATTACACTCTGAAGTGTAACAAAGTGTGATAAAGCACTGTTTGCTCAAGCTTCTTCCACTGTAATCCCCAGGAGTTTTTTGGCAGGGCTACTACTCAGCCAATTATTATAGCAGTCATTTCAACGCATCTAGTTTGTATGCCAACTGGAAATACAAACCATTTTTCTGTTGAGCTTTGTCATAATGTCCCGTGCAAGTGTGAAAAATGCCTGGTGAGGAACAGAAATAAATAAGAGAAAGAAAGTTAGTCACGAGACATCAAAGTTAAGATAGATCTGGAGTAGCCAAACACATTGACAGTATTCTGTAGGCCACTGCTAGTACTTTAAGTTGCAAGCCAATCTATGCACAATAGCTGCTTACTTCAAAATGCAATAAGCATGCTTTAGGAAAAAAATGTATTTATTTTTAGTCTCCATCCTTCCAGTCTTTGAAGCAAGTGAACAGACTTTCCCATTGCAAACCTCTTGGATTAAAAAAAAAAAAAAAAAAATCTGCTGGAAAGAAGGCTGCATACACTAATACTTCCTCCCACCTCCAAACTGTACTAGAAACCCGGACAGAGGTTTGAGGATGGCATGCCTGGGAATTCACAGTAAGTTCAGCTTGCTTTCTGTCCTCCAGAAGTTTTGCTCCTGGGCTATCTATAATGTTATTTATGCTTCCACCCTCCCTAGAAAAAACAAACAAACAAACAAAATCACTCTGGAAAATCTCTGCATCTCAGACTTCATCTTACAAAGGAGCAAAGCTTCTTCTATGGCAGAAAAATTCTGCAGTTCTCCAAAAGCAGGGAAGAGCAAGAATTTTGGCTATCTGGAGAGAGCAACAACCCAGAAACAGCTCCAGAATGTAAAGAACTTTTCCCTCTCATTGTGTTTGGAAAATATCCAAAGACAGACATTCACTTAATGCAAATATATCACAACAAATAAAGTCACTTATGATCACAAGAATATCAGAATTGTGTCATTTCCCACAGGTTAAATATTTGGTGGAAAGAAGCCTAAATCCTTACTTGCTGCATGCCTATACCACCTGCATTTTTTAATGCCTTCTTCACTATTCATGCAACAATTCAAAAAAAATATTCAGATAGCCAAGCCACTAGGAGTAAGCACAAACTAATGTACATCAGTTGGGCATTTAATGTTGTAATGTTGGACATTGTATGACCTACAGGAGTTAAAATGAAATTGCAGGGCATGTCATAAAAGAGCATGTCAACCATCTAGAGGAATTATTGAAGGTAAGTACTCATTAGGAGGCTATTTCTGTCCACCACTGGCATTAGTTGCTAATGTTCACACCTCCATTGTCTGCTGCAAGAATGAAGACGACACTGTGAAAATCAGGTCAAGCATTATTCCAGATGCAGCGCAATGCAAATAAGTCCATTCTAAATGTATTGTATAACAATCATCCTACAATCAGAAAAAAAAATGCTTGGCTTGCACTGCATCAGATATGTTTTTTTAAAGCAACAACTGCTTTAGTTGCTAGTTAATTTGTTAGGTGCGTGATCTGAATTAAGTATGTGTTTGGAGGACTTTTAAAAGGTATCCATCTCAGCAATACACACGGGAAGGCTTTTAGATCAGTAGGTACAGGAACAACACTTCAGAAGAAGCCTGCCTTATCTGAACCATCGAATGAATCTTAGTGTAACTGCCTTTGGTATCATATTATTTTCTTGTCCACACTTCACAGAGTTAAGATCCTCCCCCCACCTTCCCTGAGATGACAAGAGTGATTCATGGTAAGACAGTGGAGATGAGCCACTCTTCCTTTTGATTCTATTTCCTTATGCTCTCATTAGTAGGGATCTTATGTTTTTAGCACAGAATTTATTTACAGGAAAACAGGTTTCAAGTCCCTAGACAGAGTATTATAAGCCACCTTCCTCCTCTAACGTAAGCTTATGACAGTCTATACTGATGTTCCAGTTAAACCTTCAGTCTCATCTGCATAGGACTTTTTTAGTAGTAACTTGAAGGCTCCTTGACGCAGTAGCATGTTATTCTTGAAGCAGAGAATCTTGAATCAAATTTCCTCCACAAAGCATTGTTCTAAAATTACACCTATTCCCTGTCCAAAAGCACTTGCAATTTAAGTAGCAAGGCACAGAAATCTAAAGCAACTGTTTGCTACAATAATAGCAAACCACTCTGTTAACACCAATTAAAAAACAATTCCAGACATTACCAGAAAAGAAGAAATGCTGGATTTTACAGCAGTTCTCTAAGTAAAAGAAGACTGGTGACACGAGAGCATAGTTGGTACTTCAGGTCCCTGATTGGGTCAAAAAGCCCAGTAGATCATGAAACATGCCTCCACAGTAGTTCAAGAAGTAGTTCAAGAAATGCACCTAAACAGAAGACCCATCTCTTACCTCTTCCACATTTATGCTGGATTTTGCACTTGTCTCCAAAAACTTGATTCCATAATCAATTGCTAACTGGAAGAGAGGTTAAAGTTTTTCAGTGTTTTTCAAGTTCCTTTGTAAAAGGAATATAACACATAGGTTTATAATAGAATAGATGCTGTATGCTGCAGCAAGTTCTAAAAACAAAACAAGCTTCTTTTCTGCTTTTCTCCTGCAAAAACATTGAGCTTACTGGACAGTTAGACAAAATATTAGAACAGGCCACATCCTCACATAAATTCAAAACCAACAAAGAGCTTAATTTCTCACAAAACCCCCACCTTATTTAGGACCTAAAAGAACATTAATACAGAACCTTCATTGATACGGATTTACAGACCAGATAACTACATCAAATCAAGCCGTAAGCTGTGTTACTAGCAACTACGCTACTTATACAGTAATATTACTTGCTTGTTTGTTGTGCAGGACAACTAATTACTTAAGCTTTAATACCAGTACTTATGACAAGAGTAAGTAACCACCATGGTGCATTTAGCATAACATGATTGAACTATGTACGAAGCCTTATACTGAGATTTAGCATACTTCATGCTATAACAACGGTCAACAGTCTTTACAGGATAACAGTACCAAGACAGCAGTACCATTAAGTTTATTCAAACTTGAAGGCAGTCAAATGCTATTTAAAACAAAAAAAACCCCCAAACCTGGCATCCTCTAATCAAACAGAATCACAGAATGTTGAGGGTTGGAAGGCACCTCTAGAGATCAACTAGTTCAACCCCCCTGCCAGAGCAAGATCACCCAGGGCAGGTCACACAAGAACGCATCCAGGCGGGGTTTGAATGTCTCCGGAGAAGGAGACTCCACCCCCTCTCTGGGCAGCCTGTGCCAGGGCTCTGGCACCCGCACAGGGAAAAAATTTTCTCCTCATGTTTTTTGTGGAACCTCCTGTGCTCCAGCTTGCATCTTTTGCCCCTTGTCCTATCTTTGGACATTCCTGAGAAGAGTCTGGCTCCGTCCTCCTGACACTCACCCTTTCCACATTTATAAACATTTATGAGGTCACCCCTCAGCCTCCCCTTCTCCAAGCTGAAGAGATCCAGCTCCTTCAGCCTTTCCTCATCAGGGGGATGTTCCACTCCATCCTCTTTGCGGCTCTGTGCTGGACTCTTTCAAGCAGTTCCATGTCCTTCTGGAACTGAGGGGCCCAGAACTGGACACGATATTCCAGACGTCGCCTCACCAGGGCAGAGCAGAAGGACAGGAGAACCTCTCTCGATCTACTAGCCACCCCTCTTCTAATACATCCCACAAAGCTGTTGGCCTTCTTGGCCATGAGGGCACAGTGCTGGCTCATGGGCATCTGGCTGTCCTCCAGCACCCCCAGGCCCTCTTCCCCTGCGCTGCTCTCCACCAGGTCAGTCCCCAGCCTGAACTGGTACTTAGGGTTGCTCTTTCCCAGGCGCAAGACCCTACACTTGTTGCATTTCATCAAATTTCTCCTCATCCAGCTCCCCAGCCTGTCCAGGTCTCGCTGGATGGCAGCACAGCCTGCTGGTACGTCACCCACTCCTCCCAGTTCTGTGTCAGCAGCAAACTTGCTGACGCTGCTCTTTGTTCCCTCATCCGGGTTGCTGATGAATGTATGGAATAGTACTGGTCCCAGTACTGACCCCTGAGGGACTCCACTAGATACAGATCTCCAGCTAGACTCTGCCCCATTGACCACAACTCTCTGGCTTCTAATATATAAAATTTTCAGAAAGAACAGGTTTGAGACCTCTTATCTCTCATGCATAAAACACATCAAACATCCAGTAGCAGAAATCCTAGGAAAGGTAGGCTTCTAAATAAGGTTAAGTCACCGAAACTTACCTTCTCTCCTTTTTCTTTTGAGACTTGTCTTTTTTCATTCATATCACATTTGTTACCCAGGATCATTCTTTCTACATCTGAAGAGGCATGCTAAAATTTAAAAAAAAAAACCAACTCTCAAAAAACAAAGTGCATTATTATTTAAAAGAAACTTATGTGTCAAACTCATCCCCAAATGAATATGTTATTTTTTAAAAGTTATCTAATATGAAGGCATTACCAAGAATGAGACTGACTTTTGTAACAGGCAATACTTAAATATTAAAATAGGTTGGAATAAATGCTCCTAGATTAAAATTGCCTGTGTATTATTACAGATCAGACACACTACCTTGAGCTCTGCACCAGGTTGTGTACATGCATTTGGCTCTTCAGGAAATGTAATGGTACATAACGTAATGGTACATTTACTTCAAAGTAATGCAGGGACATCTGGGGCATTTAGTATCATTATGCAAGACATTTGCATTTTTACAGTAGATTTTATTAATAAAATACTGTAATAATAACTTCCAACAAGAAAGCTTTTCTAGCCCTGTCACTGTTGGATCCAAGTGGTCACTAATACAGGAATTTTGCTTAAGAGCTGAAGAACGATACTGAAGAAAAGCCCATGGATGGTTATGTTTAAGGAAAAAAACCACCTCCCTGCAAGATTCTGTTACATAACTACAGTTTCACTAAAATTAAAGTTTCTCCTCTAAATTCACAATGACCTAGCCCTATCTGACAGCATGTCCCACTAAATAATTTACAGTGAGGCAGCTTACTCAAGAGGAAGGAAGCTTACTCAAGACCAAATGAAAAGGTCAAAAAATCTCTAATCTGACAAACACACAACACAGTAACAACTGAGACAGAGCTGCCATCATCCAGGGAGAGGGAGACACCCTAGGATCTTGCTCCTTCCCATTCCTTAGACACACCCAAAACCAAAAAAAGAACAAAGCCAGATAGCAAGAGCAGTTTTGAAACACTTTGTGCTTACTTTTTAAACGTAAGTTTTCTACCTTCTATCCCTAGACGAACAAGATAGCATTCTCCTCATTAATAACCAGTGTTGCGTTCACTGCACAGTCTAACTTGGCCATACATGTTGGCTACAATAATGAAGTTGAATAATTACTTGATTATTATTTGTCCCAGGGAAATCATAAGATGGAACAATTAACAAGTACTTTCCAAAGCACCTACCTCTTCTATGTTTCTTATCCAGTTCTTTATGTTGTCAAAAGACTTTTCATTTGTGATGTCATACACCAGCATAATTCCCTAAATAAAATTAAGAAAATCTAGTTAGATGAGCTAGCACTATTAGCTGACTTTTGATGTGTGCTGTTGGTTTGATTATACTTGCAAGAAATTCAGCATACGACTTACACACTTGTAATCCTTTCTTAAAGCATTATGCCATTGCTGAGAATTTACGCAAAAATATTGCCATTTAACGTGTTTTGCCACTGTTACAGGTCAAAGAGACCACCTACACAAAGTTTTATATTATTAGTGTTTAGCCAAGACACATTTAGAAATTCTACAACAACCACCACCAGGACTCTACTGTCAAAGTCGAAGTCCTTGGACATGCACTGGGAAGTGGGGAGAAGTCCAGGTCACTGCCACAAGCTTTTTTTAAGCACTAGAAAGCTCTAACACAGAGCCACGGCCGTTACTATTTTTCCCCATCTGTATTCCATAACAGTGGAGTCACCTGGACACACAGTCAGCCTAAGAATCGAACGGATCTGTTCATATGAAGGGGTAACAACAGGTAGGAGCAGCACAGCTAATAATCAGCAGATTGAAATTAACAGTGTCCCAGTGTAAATGACCTCAAATCACAGCACTAAGAATCATTACAAGTCGTACCCCAAAGAGCGCCGGCTCTAAGTCAGTTGTTTGACTTCAGGTAATTCTTAATGGAGGAAAAAAGTAACAGCAGCTTTTGTAAGTGACTGTATTTCTAGCCCAGATTTTGCATTCTCCACTGGCTGAAGGAAAAGCAATTCAGTGAAATACACTCTGAATATTAAAATCATTCATTACCTATTTTTCAAGTTGTTTCAAATGTTTAAAGGTGTTGATTGCATTCAAGAAAACTTGTCTGATTAAAGCTTGGCAACTTAACTTCTTATTATAATCTGCATAAATTTTAATTACATTAAAAATATAATAGGGCTTGAAGTTTCATCACAACAACAGGACCAGACAAAGTACCAGCAGGTTTGAAAAATGAACAACGAACAAGAAAAAAAAAAAACAAAGCCACCACCAAACCACAAACTTTATTCACTGTATCTCAAGCCACAATTATCCAATCCTCCAGCTGAAGACTTATATGATACAACCTTAAGAACAGCAAACCAGTTACACTAGTTGTGCTAATTTCTCTTTTGAAGTGAGAGCACTTACCATGGCTCCTCTGTAGTAAGCTGTTGTGATTGTGCGGAATCTCTCCTGGCCTGCTGTATCCCTAAAATTCAGTGAAAACACATATTTGTTGGGGGTGACCTTTACACTCTTCTGTACTTAGTGATGCCTTTTTAAACAGACTAACAATGTATTGATACTCACTCATTAAGAAAAAAACACCATTTAGAAGCTGTTTGCACAAGTTTCTTCAGCCCTCAACATCTTCCTTCCTCCCAAGCTATCCTACTTACATCCGTGGTTACAGCAGGAGTATAAATACGGCACAAAAGTATTTCAATTCTCATGCAAGCAATAAAACTCAGCACTACACAGCCTTCTCCAGAAAAATGACAAAAGGCAGCTCTGATGCATCTGAGCGCTGCATTAAACAAAAATTAACACATGCAGCAGTAAAATATCTTAGGGTAGTGCATTTTCACATAGAGTCAGCTATTAAAATCAGCCACTATACCTTAGTGTGCTGATATTTTATCCTAGATGACTTCAGGGCAGAATGCCTGTGAGTGAACAAGAGTACCCAAGTGTTTGGCTACTAGTCACACCTAGGGGGAGCTGAACCCCAAAGGCCTGACAAAAACCAGCTTTCTGACTTATATTACAGACAGACAATTTTTACCAACCACTTCTGGCACCTCACTTCCTTTGTCACAAGAATTCTGGCTCACACGCAAGTATCACAACTATCTTTTCTGGATCTTAAGAAAGCAGCAAGAGCCCTACGTTCACTGGTAGCATTTAAAGAGTTTGGCATATGCAGTAATGCTACCCCAAAAACGCTCATTTGCTGCTCTCAGGATGCTCAGTCTCTACTAACCCACTGGGCCAGAAATGGGAGAATTATCACTCACCTGTGCCTCTGTGAGTACAAATAGGTATCGAAGTAGCAGAGGTGATCACATTTTTTAGGTCGTCTGTTTTAGTTTATGGTTACGGGGTTAACATGTCTATTCCACACAGGAGAGTTCAAAGCACATTAAAATGGACAGCTTTTGATAAAATGGGAAGTTGCTGTAAAATGTGCATGTGAACAGGCTATTTCCTGAGCTACTGAAGCAGAACCACTCCAAGAGCTAGAAGAAAGCATAAACCTTACAAACAGTCGATAAATAAAAGAGATGAAACTTCTGCTACACCCAGGTTCAAAAGCTACAAAGTATTCCTGCTCAAAGATTAAATCAATACTCACTGAAAACTTAAATTATTTTGCAATACTTACCATATTTGTAGTTTGATTTTCTTTCCATCTAATTCTGTTGTTCTGATCTTAAAGTCGATTCCTGCCAAAAGAAGAGATACTCTGAAGTTTTGCAATAAATTAAAATGAAGCATTCAGCCTCTCAACAATTTTGTAAGAGCAAACTTATGCAAAAGAATTATTCTGAAGTTGTTACTTCTTCCAAACACTAGAAGTGCTGAGAATGCAGAAGGGTTTTCAGCTGCATCCAACATGTCAAGGAAAAAATATTTTCAACAACGAAAACAGACCAAACTCAGATTCTCTGCTAGAGTTAGTCAAGATTATTAGAGGAAGATTTGATCTCAATATTTTTCCATTTTACATTGATAAGTTCACTAGTCTGAACGAATATTTTTCTCAACTTTTTACTAGTCCCTGCAGTTCAAATCAATTTCCTAGAACCTTTGCTGGCTCTCAGGAAAAACTACACACTTTGATGCTTCAGCTCCTTTCCAGAACCGGCCTCTACTTTTGAAAAGTGATGTTTGATGCAGTCTAATCAGATGTCACAGTAGGTAAAGCTTTACAGGAGATAAAAGCTATAGAGATGGTTCCTGAAGGCGGCTGAAGTAGATCACACAAGGGATTTTTTCAAGAATCGGTTTAGGAACAACTTAACTTTTGGAGCTTCCTAGAAAAAAGTATCAAGAAAACAATTCTTTCCACCCCTTAAACTTTCACATGGTAACCACATGATTTTGAAGACAAATTTTAAGCCATGGGTGGGGGAAAAAAAAAAGCACAAAAATTCGGAAGGACTTCATAACATCCTTTAAGGTTTAGAGGGATCAAGTAGTAGATGTACAAATCAAAGCCAAAATTTCCAAGCAGGCTACCCTTTACCCTGGATCATTCTACTTTTTGCATCTCTAAATCTCTGCTATAACATAGCTCAAATTGAAACGGTTTAAGTTCTACTATGTGACTGCCAGATTTCTGAATCCCAGAATAGCCACTCCCATGCACCCTCCAATTCATTTATTTTAAAACTAATGGCCCATTTTTTATTCACTGAATCTTAAATAGTTACTTGATATTTAGTCATAGTTTATAAAATATTTGGAGGGGGGCAGAGTAGGTTATTTAATCTCTTCTTTCTATAGATGTAATTTAAGTGACAATTATCAAGAGTAGCACAATTGGGAAAATGCTGTTTCTAGCATCAAGAATTCATCCATCACTTAAATGGGAAGCTATGGGATTTTTTTCATATACTACAGCAGAATCTGAATATGAAATATGAACATTCATTAACTATTCTACTTTCATTCTCGCATGCGATATTAATGTTTTAATATATTGAAAATACCAACTTTGAGCCACTTAAAGTTCATGTGCTATGGATATGTAGTTTAGTCCATTAGAATACAAATTATAAGTAGAAATATCACATCAGCACTTTTAACAGTATATGAGAATAATTGCATTCATTTAAAATACCACTACAAATGCTACATTTGCAATTTCCCAAGACTCACAGGCAATTAATTTGCATTCTTCTAAAAATGACATAAGAATGATGTGTACTTTTAAAAATCCTTATTATATGTAATGGGCATTTGAAATGTGTTTTCCTTTTACATCTGACATGACTTTGTGTCTCTTTTATTGCAAAAATTTTTCTCCTAACTTGGTACAACGCCTGCTCAAATCACAGGTAATTGCACTCAGGTCAGAAAACAAACGACTTTTGCTCTGAATAGATTTTCTTTCAGCCTCAAAGATTACGAAGCACAAATACAGACTTTCTGGATAGTAAAACATCAGTTTTAAAGGCTTCTTTTTGTTTAGACACGAAGCCTTAGAATTAAGTGTAACTCTGGTTTAAAGATAATTCTGTACGTGCTGTCAACCACTGAAGCTGAGACACATCAGAATGAACACTGAAAGACTCCTGCAGGGATGTTTTTCTGTGAAAGCCAGCTTATGCTGCAGCCAGGTATCTATGTGCACCAGGCCAGGCCTGGCACAGACTGGTTTCTTGTGGATAGTCACCTTCCTCGCAGCACCAAAATGATTTCCGCAACCATTCCTTTGATCGCTTCTAAAACTCAGCGCCTGCACAACATATACCTTCTCAGAACTTCAGATTTCTAGTAGAAACTTCAGTAAAATTCTCAAATAAAGATGCATTTCAAAGCTAAAAGAAGAATGTTAAGGGGAAGGCCACGAATACCCCTGTTACGATACTAACAAGTGTAACAAATGCAGCTGCAACTTTTTAGAGGCTAAGATGGACTAGGAACTGGCGTTTCTTTTGTTCTTTCACTTCAGTAACAGGAAGTGGTGAGCTGCAAACATTTGCAGAGCAAGGCTGGTGACATGTGCTACCACTTCCTGCCAAAGGCACTTGCATGGCTAAACATGTAGACGTTTTGGTGACAGTTAAATATAAATTATGTCATGTAAAATACTTAAATAACTATAGCATTTCCCAAGTAATTATTCACAGAGTTTCCTATATCTACGAATTCTTACTTCGCACTATTACACACTGGGACACACAAGTTGGAGAAGCAAGTCGGGTCTAATAGGGAAGAGTTACTCGCGAATCAGGAAGTTTGATGGTAAAGGATCACACAGCTTTTGCAGTTTTAAGCGTAACGTGCAACGCTCTTCTCTCCAGGAGGGAGAAAATGCCCAGAAACTTTTGGGTGTCCATCTGAAACTAGATTTTAAAAGCTTTTAGAAAACACAGATCCAGATTAATACTTAGAATGCAAAAGCTAGCAGGAGAATTATTTAACTGCTGAAACTGAGCCACCATACAGAAGTCTGACACACTGGTGTCCCCCTGTCAAGTGAGTACGCATTAGCTACCGAATACAAGAGAATCTGTCACAGGCATCACAAACCTGCAGTCTGCAAGGATGCAGTCCAAGCTGAGACCCGAACTGTGCATTGGTTAGGAGTGCAATTGCTTATATCTCCCTTGCAGCACGGGGTAAAAGTAGCTGAGGGTTTATTATTCTTCAAAATCCTTTTTAGACTCTTGCTAATTTACAGGCCAGGGATACATCCCCTCCCCTCGCTTTACTGAGGGCATTTTTTCCCACAGCATCCATCAAAACGCTAGCAAAGAACACACTGAGCAGAGAAATCTGCACATGCAGAAAACGTCAGTGTTGTTGGTGCCACACAGACTTACACAAAAAATAGAGAGAGCTACATGGTGCCGTGTTTACCCTGTATGGCTACACCAAGCTAACAAATCCACCAGGTAGGCTGTGCCACTGTCCAACAGCTCGTCACCAGACACCAGAGGCCAACGAGACCGGCCTCCCCATGGCCTCTTCTGGTTTGAGCCAAGAAGTCACGTTCATCTCAGACACCCAAAGCTCTTCTGCCACTGCTACTTTCTTCCGCCACCACTCTGCTCCCTAGCTCCCTAGCTTTTTATTCCAGCCAACACAGGCAGATTCAACCCATAACTAAGCTGTAATACAATCATTTTAAAGAGACATTGGGAAATGTTCCAAAGAGCTGCATTACAATACAGGACAGCCCAGCAGCACATACTGAGAGGTTCCTCTTGCAGCTTCAGCACCAATGGTTTTCTACCATGAACCTTTACAGAATTAGTCTGACGCAAGTTTTACCAGAATGTAAGGGCAGAGTAGAGAGCCTGAAACAGTTCATTTTGCTACTTCAGTCCTAAGAACAGTAGCTCAGTCTCAAGGCATCACTGTTACTCTTTTGTTCTCCCCTCACCCGTGATATTAACCCTGTAGTCATCAGAGTCAGTACCTCAGGTTTTTCACTGCTACACAGCCAGTTTCAGCTAGGTCTTCATTCCCTACACAGTACCACTGCTTGGACTTAAGATTGTCTTATTTCTTCTTTTAAATAAAATTCATGTTGCAGAAAACACTACAGCACAAAGAAAACAAACCAAGTATTCTGTCTGGAGTAAGTAAACTGTTACAACAGTGCCAGCAAATACTTCCCGAAGGTAAAGGTTTCTCTGTCCTACAGTCTGCTTAGTAACAAAGTACTGGTAAGGCCAAGTTCTTGAATAATACAAGTAGTGAAAGATCGAGAAAAACACCCCACAAACAAACCAATGTTTTTTAAAATAAAAATCCCTTAGTAGCTACGGGTAAGCAAATATTAAAATTCTTAACATTTACCTGTATTACACAGCTGAGTATTTTAAGTTACCTTTTCATGTGGCTCTACATTAGCTTGCAGCAGCTGAACCTCACATGTGAGAAAGCTGTACGATCAGATGACAATTCCTGTTGATTTTAACTCAAGATGATTTAATAGGCTTTGCATTTCACGAGGTTCACAGAGTCTGTACATTTACTACTGTTCTTCTGGTGCAGCTGTAGCACGAAAGCAGCCAGGAAATCAACCTCTTTCAGGATGCAAATAAACATCAATCTCTGATAGCACACCCCTCCCTGTATATCAACCACTGCAGAGCATTTCTCTTTCTCTGGCAATGCAATACTTTAAAAAAGAGAAAAAATTAGTACTCAATGTCCTAGCATTTTAAATGGTTTAGTTGTCTTCTGCTGTTTTGTTTGAGGTTTTTTTTGTTGTTGGGGTTTTTTTGGTTGGTTGGTTGGGTTTTGTTCTGTTTGTTTTTAAATATGCAAGCCAAGGGAATTTAAGGAATAGATTAAACATCAAAATTGTCAAAGAAGTTGTGAAAAAATTAATACCTAATTTGCTTGCTAGAGTCTCATTTTACACTCGCCTATCAAAGAACGTAAAAGATGCACCACAGTATCTTGTTCATCCAGCTAAAAATGCTGAGATGTGTTTGGCATGGCCTGCACACAATGACAACCCCACCCTCCTTTAACAAGTTCCCTTCCTACTTACCTAAATCTGATCTGACTCTTTTCAAGTATGAATGGAATAAACAAAATTAAATGGAAATAAAAGATTTTCCAAAGGGATTCCCTAAACTCTGTGGCACTTACCACCACTGGACACAGATCACAACAAAAAGGAATTCTAACAAAAAATTCTAACAAAAAGGACCACTACAAGATGGGGAAAGGAGTCGGGGTACAAAGTCTCGTTACTCTTTCCAGCAATACAACATCAGAACAACTGGAATTTAAGCATCAACTTTCAAGCTGTGCAACTTCACAGCATTAGTTCTTTCTACTCTACTTTATTTTTAAGTGGAGCTGCAGGAGGTTTGATTTTTTTTTTCCCCAATGAGCAGAGCTGGAGAGTGAAAGATTTTGCAATTTCTTTACTACGTAACACAACACAAAAGTATCTTCAAGAGTGAGTCTTCAAGGGAAGTAACCATTTCCCTGCAGTTAGAGCTAAGGCTGTACCAAAAGCAACTCAGAAATGAGCACGCAAATTTGTAACATACACTCAAAAAAGGAAGTGAGGAGAGGCACACGACTCAAAATCACTATGGGTCACCTTCAGTTTGTTGAATTCTGGGACAGAATTACTTGGAAAATACTTCTCCCTGGAGCTCATTTCCACACCTCGCTCACTACCAGATGACAGACCAGCAGGTATCAACACTGATCACAGACACGAGCTTTGTGTGGACACAGGTGAACAGAGCTGAAGAGTTTCAGTATCTTCCATGCAGATTCCAAGCACAGACAGGCCCACAAGACAACACTCTTCCAGAAACATATTCTTTTCCATGTGCAGCCAACAGATAAGGGACATCAATTTGTTCCTCTAGATTTTCCCCACAAGCTTACCCAGGGATTACTTTTTTTTTTGTTCTCAGCCATAGGTACTGCAAGGTTTGGATTAAATACACGATATTTCTTTTAATGGTATTTTTAAGGAAATATTTTCTTGTGCTACATCAGTATAGTGTCTCAGTCTGTAAGAGTAGATAAACAAAGCCTCAGAAACTTCCTTTTCTATTAGTTCCTTCATGAAGGATTTCAGTAAACATAAGAAATGACCAAGTAGGAAACAAGAACAGTGTAAAAGGCAGGGTGGGTAACACTTGCAACACACCAGTGTGTCATACAACCTCATGCAACAGAACAAAGTCTAATCACGTTGAACTTGAGCATTTGGCTTTAGTCCCTAGCAACATCTGCGAGGCATTTTCAGATGATCTCAGCAATGTCTTGTATCACTATGTAAATTAAAGGCACAGCAGTCTTTTATTGTGACCATTCAAAAACACAGCAGGTTATCATGAAGCGACACACCAGGTCAACATTTTTTTAAAAGCCAAAAGATGAATTTATTTTCGAATTATACACAAGTGCAACCAGTTTTATTCATCCTTGCACCACTTGAGGGAACAAAGCTGTGTTCTATTCCTTCTGAACAGCCCTTAAGAATCCACAAAACATACTAAACTCAGATTGGGCTGAACAGGCTCCTTCAGGTTAACTGACCTTTCTTCATTCCACTATTCACCCATACAAAGAATCTAATACCGGTGTCCTACAGAGTCACACATAGTGTCTTGCACCTTGAACAATACTAACACAGTCAGATTCTTAAACACACTACACTGGTAACATAAACATACACAAATGGCTGAAGTAGGTAAGGCAATCAAGAATGCGGGTGCCACGTGTATACAGAACATAGGGCAGTTTCCTGCTCCTAAGACCTTGAAACTTACTACCAAGATCAGATCAGCGCTCCGAGTGCTGAGCAAACTGCCGCTTCCTTCAGCACGCGTCTCCTCAGCTACACTGGTACAGCTACCACTCTAAGCTTCCTTTCTTAAGACAAAATACTCTATTTAAAAGAGAACAAGTGATTCAGAATACCACTTACAATGATCAGATCAATCTACACTTTGAGGTTTTTGACAACTCAATAACATAGTGTAATCTGATTATCATACTAAGATTTGAATCCAGCGCTCTTCAGTCTCTTGCTCCTAACAGGGCTCCTAGGAGTTCTGCCACCACAACTGCCCACTGCAGTGCTTCAGTGACAACTATACGAGATCCTGCAAAGGGAAACTCGCTTTTCAGTATTTTGAATTCAGAGTTTACAGATTGCTTTGAGCAGCCTTTGAATTGCACGGTTTTCATCACCAAAAATTACTCAATCCAAAATTAAGGACTGTAAAACAACACGCTAGTAGAAACTAACTGCTGCTTGACATGAGTAAAATCACCAACTGTCACAAGAGCCCAACTTCAAAAGGGCTGGGTACCTGCAGAATGTCTTTCAGAGGTCACAACGACTACAGCTCTGTGAAAGTCCACAGAACTTAACCCAAGCCTACTTCTCCTATTTTGAATGTAAAACAAGCTACATTGGTGGCAACCCAGTTTCATCCAAAATAATTCTGAAATAGATTAAAATTGCATTACTGACACAGAGAGCAGTTTGTTTATTTTAAAGATTATTTATAGACTGGCTGTCTCTAAGAGGAATGCACTAACTTAGTTGCTTCAAGAACATATTCCTTTCAAGCCAACGTGCAAGTGGAAAGCAACAAATGTTAAAATCAGCCAATGGACTTGCAGCCACGGCTTTTGATGGGGTTGGTTTTCATCTGGGCAAGTTCCACAATTCAGCTCCACCATCATCAGTAATGACAACTGACGGCATAACTTAAAGAGAACAGGTACAGGCAGTCACAGCTCTCCTCCTCTGACCACACACTCCATTGAACCAATCATTACATCAAAGCCCTAGTTAATACACACCAAAAGTAGCTTGCAAGTAGCTTCGGTGTGGATCCTACACCAAGAGATCCCTGATCAGATTCATGCTAGTACAGGAATTGCTCTATTTCACACTCCAACTATGGCTAGACATGGAACAGAAGCGACTGCATCAGTCTCCCAGAGAGTCAGCCCCATTCTCACTTAACCTGTAACGCCGTAATGGGAGATTTGTGCACCTGTCATCTACTTTCAAGCTGCTCTTTCTCTCAGGCCTCTAGGATATGCAGCACAGGGCTTTCTGCTGCTCAGGGAAAAAAAAATAAACACCGTTGCTGTGTGTTTCACTGCGTAAGAATACTAGATTTTTCCAATTAGAAGGCAGTTTAGGAATGCAAACACTTGATTACTCATTCCAAAGCCCAGAGTTTAATATGAGATGATATGTGATCAGTCCTTGTCAAAAACATCACTTAATAGGTGAGACCAAAAAAATTTGCAAGTGGAACACCCCAGAACAGGAAAAGATCATCCTGAATCTCCTGAATGTAAATCAGATGTTTGTAGATGTAGAAAACATCTCCGGAGACATTCAAACCCCGCCTGGACGTGTTCGTGTGTGATCTGCAGTGGGTGATCCTGCTCTGGCAGGGGGGCTGGACTGGATGATCTCTTGAGGTCCCTTCCAACCCCGAACATTCTGTGATTCTGTGAAAATGCTGTCTTTAGCCTAGATAAATCTGATTATTAAAGTCTGAAAAAACCACACCCACTTGCTTCATCCAAAAGTTAGCATCTTAGACATCCAAAAGGTCAAAAAAATGCCTTATGAAAAAAATCCCATTAAACTAATACTACCTTGTCACCATGATTTAAAGTTCATATAATCATGTATTTCACTTCAGTTGTGATGAGAACAGGTCAAAAAGGTTAGATTTGGTTTTGTTCAGTAATCCATGGTCCAGATGAACCTATGACTGTTCAGTGAGAAACGGAGATGCCACTTCTCTTTTAAAGAGACTCTTAAATTAAGTTTTAGGGCTCCCACCTGATCCGGATGTCTACATGGAATGAAAAAGACTTTTGGGAGCCAAATCACTGACTGTTTACAACAGAAGAACTGCTACATCAGAAACAAGCACCCAGAGTGTCCCAGAACTCACCAAGCACAGGAAGAATTAGCAAGCTATTGATCACTTAAGATATAAACAAATCCTTGCATGGCACAAACAATGCACTTCGCATCTTGTTCCTGCGGTACCCTTAACAGGTACTGCATATAGATCCCGTCAGCTCCATACTGACAGCAGGTATGGAAGACTTGATGGGAACAGTTAGCAAGTACAGTTAAGTACTCCTATAGCTCAACAGCTTGGACTGCCAAGCATCTTCTTGAGGGATTCAGGGCTATGAAGACAGGGTTAGAATAGAAAAAAAAACAAAAAAGCTGAACAGGATAACATTAGGACACATATAACTTATGCATGACAACTATAAAGATAGGAGGGATTAAAAAAATGAGCAAAGATTAAATTTTTGAAAGTCCTATAGGCATGAAGGAACACCCCACTCATTAAGCAGATGGGACTTCAGAAGGCATAGACTTGCTAAACTGAAGCTAAAATACATAGAACATGGGTATTAGCAGCAACATAAAATTGAGATAAAAATGCAAACATCTCCCCTCCCATCAACAGCGGCAGCAAGACAGTTCTTAGCTTTGTAAGTGATACTCTGGCTGAAAGGATCTTGGCTATCTATGATCAAAATGCCTCATCCAGCAAGAATAATCTTTGGTAAGGTATGTCATAGAATCTAGGAATTTCAGAGTCTGAAACACAGCCATGTTTTAGAAGCCAATGTGCAAAGTACGTAGTGAGGCAACAAAATGAGGCCAAAAGCCCCATCATACAATTGGAAGGTACTGAAGTTATTTTTAAAGATGGCATCCTCAGACTTTGGGAACATCATTTTTACCAGAGGCTTTTTTAAACACATGTTTTTACATGGGGGTAAATATGGGGTTTTTCTTGTTCACTTGGAAAATAAAAACGTGAGGGAAGAAGGGCTGCTTTATTTATCTACTTGAATTAAATGAATGACAAAATAGGCCTTTTTTTTAAAAGACTTTTACTACTGAAATTAACAAGCAAAACCACATAATTTGTTAACAAGTGTCATACTTCTCCTTCTGGCATGTAAGAGGTGGGGTTTTTTTCTACATTTTGCAAGGTAGAGAGCAACCCTGCAGAAAAGGACTTGGGGTACTGGTGGATGAAATGCTCAACACGAGCCGGCAAGGTGCACTGGCAGTCCAAAAAAGCCAACCATACCCTGGGCTGCAGCAAAACAAGCATGGCCAGCAGGTCAAGGGAGGCGATTCTGGCCCTCTGCTCTTGCAAGACCCCACCCAGATCCCGCTCTGGAGCCCTCAGCATAAGAGGGACATGGACCTGTTGGAGCAGGTCCAGAAAAGGGCCGCAAAGATGCTCAGAGGGCTGGAGCACCGCTCCTATGAGGACAGGCTGAGAGAGCTGGGGCTCCTCTGCCTGGAGAAGACTCTGGGAAGACCCTGTATCGGCCTTGCAGTACCTCAAGGGAGCTACAAGAAAACTGAGGAGGGACCATTTGCAAGGGCATGTAGCAACAGGACAAGGAGGCAATGGCTTTAAATCAGAGCAGGGTACATCTAAATTAGGCATCAGGAAGAAGTTCTTCACTAAGAGGGTGGTGAAACACTGGAAGAGGTTGCCCAAGGAAGCTGTGGATGCCTCACCCTGGAGGTGTTCAAGGCCAGGCCTGGATGAGGCTTTGAGCAACCTGGCCTAGCAGGTGTCCCTGCCCATGGCAGGGGGTTTGGCACTAGCTGATCTTTAAGGTCCCTTCCTCAAACCTTCTATGATTCTTTTAATGGACACTCAATCTCCTCCTGCACTGTATATTCAAACCATTCTCCAGTCACTTCTGCTAAGCCAGAGAAGTCCTCCCAGCCATTTTTTTTTTTCCCCCTCCTTGCATGTTTGGGTTGACACACTGGATACCTTACTTCAAATGCCATCAGAAGTCACACCACCCAGACAAGATACTTTGTTTCAGTAAAGGAAAGCGATTTCTCTCTCTCAACTGAAAGGAATCAGAGTTTGGGGAGTGGGGAGCACTCTGTGTTCCTTGGCTGACAGTCACTTCAGCTTTGCAGGAATCAGAGTTTGGGGAGTGGGGAGCACTCTATGTGTTCCTTGGCTGGCAGTCACTTCAGCTTTGCCTGATTTCTTAAACTCAGCCTGTTCTTCCCGAGTTCCAGATTTGGTGCCAGACTCCTATTAGTGATCAGTCTGTTTTAGGTATTCTTAGACATTGCCACTGACATCCAGCATCAGTTTTTTCCTCTGGTGCCCAAAGCAGTAGAGTCTACACAGCAGCAGCAAAACTAATACAGATCATCTTAAACTTGGTCAACTGTTTTCCCTAGCAGAAGCCTTCTGAAAAATGGAGTACTTCAGTTACCTTCAGAACTATCAATAATCTAATCAAAAGCATCACAGCTTAATGTCAAGAGGAAAGCTTACTATAAACCACAAGATTAAACTGATATTACATGCAGTTTGGACAAAACCCCTGTAACAGGCACTAAATTACATCCCTCTGCAAACCCTGTAGGGACAGGAAGTTGCCGCTTTTAAGTTTTGAGAGCAAATCTGGCAACTAAAAGCCTCCGGATCAACTCAGCTTGTTCAAGAGTCTCGCACAGTGCAATTCCATTGAAGTTGTTCATAGTTTATTCACTTTAGAAAAGGATCAAATCTATTTTATTTGTCTACATTCAGCTCAATGGACTGGCACTTAAGGTACCATAACATCCAATTAAATGTAAAAAGCAATATAATATGCTTTGAATTACAAACAAACACCTAACTTCTCTCATAAAACATGAAATAAAGCATTACTATAAATATAGTGCCTGTCTTCATCCATTAAATTCTGAAATAATTCAGTTCAAGGTGTACTCCTACTAAAAAGATGCCCTACTGCAGAAGGACTAGGAAATCCTTCCAGAAAACATAAATTAATAATTCCCAAACAAAAGGTATATGTCTTCAATGCCTCTGTCAAAACCTGTATCAGTCAATCAATACATTTGTTCCTACATTCATTCAATGTTAGTCTGTGCTCTTAACACCGCATTCAAACCAAGCCACAACAGCAGCTCTAAGCTGCCCTCCTGTCACTCAAATTAACACATATCCAAGATAGATTTCCATCTGCTAATTAGGACAAGGCACAAAACCGTTAGACATCTGTCTCGCTGTTTCAGAGCAGGATGCAGCAAGAAAGCTCCAACAGCATTTTTAATGAGAGCCAAACAATTCCACTTACGTTGTTGGCTTGTTGCAGAACAGAGCAGGGTAACACAACCCAACCAACAGATGAAAATCAAAGTCCAGGACGTCTTTTGTTGCCAGCTAGGTGTTAGTATCAGGTTTAAGGTCACAAGAGATAGAAATGTCAATGCTTTTCATCTACGGCGTCTCCAACCACAACACTTCCTTTTCAATGTCAGGATAGCATCTTGCTGGCTACCCATCACAGACCTTACAAACGGAATCATTCTTCCAGTTTCATATTTGCCTCCATAATGCTGTCCTCTGTAAACCCTTGACGTCCTTCTCACCCTCTGCTGAAGAGATTCCCCAGTCCCAGACCCGACAAACCTTGAACATGCACTTCCATTCTGCAGATATGAATAGTGGTGCTGCTTGAGACGCTTTAGACTAGGTTCAGTCACTTCAAAGCCTTCCTTACGATTCATTTATTCTAATGATCATTAATAAAATACTACTGACAATGCCGTCCGGACTCTTCCCTCCCTTTGCTCATCTATCATTGATGTGCATTTTCTTCTACAACCCGAAAGAAACTGATTGACTGAGGATGGGGAATACTGAAGTTTAATGGGAGGGTGGAAGAAAACCAACAAACCAACGACCGATCTTCTGTCTGTTACAGAAGTAACCATGGGTAAGAGAAGTAGCAATACTCAGCGAAGCACTCAAGTACACTAAAACAATTTCCATTACACATTATACACAAGGAAATTTCACTGCAAAAGGGAAGATGGTAATTTTGCTTGTGAAAGGATTTCCATTAAAATGTTCAAAGGTCAGCATACACGTGCTTCGTCGCTGGAGTAGTGTCCTATTTTGCAAGACTGAAGTGAAGGAAAAGTTACTTCTGTAAGTAAAAATCAAACTGTTTCAGCTCTCAGATGCAGTGCCATCTTGTGTGGGCAACTTCCTGCCCAACATCAATTTCATTTTGGATTAAAAAAATAAATACGACAAATTTTGTTTCAGTGTCAGCAAGCCTCTGTACTACGTCAGAAATGCTACCAGCTTAAAGACACAACTGTACTATCCTAGAAAACAATTTAAACAGAAAGTTGAAAGGAATGCAAAGAATAAACCTTATTTGGAATGATAAACCAAATCCAGTTTTACCAGACAGCACTACTTGAACAACAAGTCAAGATACTTAGACACTACTAAATTAATGCTTCTTATTCTTGTACACTGCATTGAAACTACTAGCAAAAATGCACATAAGAGACTCCAAGATAAGTTTTGCTTTAGGAGCTGTTGAAGTGTGAAAATGAGCTGACTCAACTGCACTTAATTTCCATGTAGAACTGTGCAAAAGCAGAAGTTTCCACTCAGGAAGCAAACTAAACAACATAACCTCACATAACACCCATTGTAAAAAAAGTTTTATCCCATGCTGGCAGTCAAAAGCTGATCCCTGTTACGGGCAAAACAGTATTATGATTTGTCAATCCCTTCAGAAATTTGCCAAACAGAGCTATAAAGCACTATCCAAAAAAATTTAAAGTCGCTGAAGGACAAGGACCTGCCTTCCCTAAAGTTACTGAAGGCCGACGTGCTTTTTCACAGACTGAAAACACATCATTTAGAATAACCAAAAGGATTACCTGGCAGAAGGATTGCTGGTTCACTTCTCAAAATGGGCAGCAGAGTTTGCTGAAGGTATTAGTTATGTCTGGTAGTCAAGACAAAGGCAGAAAGACTCTTGTACCAAGAATCACCCAAAAAGACAATAAAAATGTCTGATAAATTACAAATACACAAGCACTGCACTTTTATCCTACTTCTTACGCAATCCTTGGCCACAGGACACCAGGCTGAAAGGCTTTACTGTCTGAGTCAGTACAGTCATCGTCATAGCATGGCCGAAGTCTTGAGAAAAGCCAAGGGACCATTTGCAAACCCCCAAGCAATCTACAAGGATGTAGCCTCACAGGCATGTTTGGCATGATAGCGGTGGGGACGGGAATCTGCAAAGTACAACACAAGTACATCATGCAAGATGACAAAGTCACTACAACTAACAACTGACTCATTTCGATAACACGAAGACCGAGGCGAAGTAAAGCAAATACTCCATAACAAAGCAGAATTTCCATACTCCTCTCCTACTCTATCTTCTCCCTTTCAGAAAGTGTTTCCATCACTCTGGTACCTGAAGTGTTGCGGTTTAACTCTGATTAAGCTACTAAACAACAGGAGTGGGAAATTACAAGAACGCATTTAGTGGTTAGACATGATGCGGGCCCTTTCATCAGGGCAACAAAGTTACTTTCAATTTCTGGATTTAGAATCTATGGAAAAAGTTGAAAGGATTAAAAGTTTGACCCCATGTAGTAATGAAAAACCTCCAAACAACTCACCTCACTCACAAATAGCATTTACATGCATAAGATTATACAAAAAAATGTGATGTCCTCGAGTACATGCCTTCTCAGACTTCTCCAGTTATACCAGCTCTGCTCTCATTAGCAGAGAGACAGACCAGAGGAGAACTAGAGGCACCAATATGGGCACACAATATCACACACGCTAATTAAAATCACTGTGAACTGAGCACATGTTCTAACACTAAGTACCATCACACTGCAGAACATTTTGAGAACGTTTAAACAAAACAGCCGGGCAGCTTATAGCTCAGGAAGACTCGGTGTACTCAATTAGGAATGCTCCTCTGGGGACCTTAAAACTACAGGTGGCAGGGGTTCTGTTTGGGAAAAGCACTGCATCCCTGCATCTCCCTCCACCAGGGCTGGCTAGGCTTTATCAGTTAAGGAAAAAACTGTTAAAAGGAGAATGTCCCTAAGCTCAGCAGATGTATTATCTGTGACTGTAAAACTGACCAGTATTGAGGAGCCACCGTGCTGAGAGAGAGCATCTTCAGGAACAAACAGATTAGCTCTACATAACTGACCTAGGAGTAATACAAGCAATACGCAACAAAGACTGAAAAAACACCAAGTATTTTTATTTTAGTGTACGTCAGCAATTTATGAACAGCTTCACTATTCCCCGCATCTCCAACTTTCCAGTTTGTAAATACTTTGTAAAAAAATAAAAGGGACTGGAAGAAACAAATTCTAAGAAGGAAAACACTCCTGTGAAATCCCAAATGCTACCTATTGAATCAGAGGTATGCCTCGACTACTATTAAGTTTCTTCAAGTTGAATAGTTTTGAAAATAAGACCCTTGCGAAAGCAAATATAAAGGAAGGAAATGACAGCAAATACTATATTTGCTGAATAAGCTAAGAAAAAAAAGGCCACAGATTCACAATCCTCTATATCTCAAAGCAAATCAGTGAGATAAAGAAATATCAAGGGGCGAAGCAGTTGAAGAAATGAAGGAAATGGTTGGAAGACAGACACGCCCATTTATGTTAGCTATCTCTTTAAAAGTTCAGAGCTATTTTATATTTAGTATAGCACCAATGTAGGATTTTAAAAAAAAAACAAACAAGAAAACAAACAAAACTACTGCATTTATTAATGTTTTTATTCTAGACTTTTATTCTACCATAGATACTGTGAAATGCATTTTTAGGTTAAATGCTACTCAGGCCTTGATTAGCTGGTGTTACTGATACAGCATTTTGAAAATGGTTGCAGAGAGAGAAAGGCATGTGCCATTTTAATTCTTCAGAAATGGTTTTTTGAGACACAGGAAAACTATTCTTAAAGCCTTAGAAATGCCAGTCATTTAGTCAGCTGAACGGGCCTAAATAAAAATTCGTTTCTTCCCTGTGCACCAAGTTCAGCACAATAAAATGTCTGAAGAGGGTACCACATTTGAGTAACATAAACCAAGTCACACATTATTCCACTTCATCTTTAAATCAATTTCCTTCCAATAATTCTCTTACTGTTATTTTTCACAGCTAGCATTAGTTTTGCTCCCCTAATTACCATCATCCCCAAACCAGTGTACTTCATTTCATTGAAAAAGTGACCTCAACAACGAGTCGCTAGCCATAAATCTAAAGTCTTGTCAGAATCAGATTTCAATTCAGCAGTCTTAGAAAAGAACATGAAAATCTTGCTTTTGTTTAGTTTTGCACAAAGTATTTTCAGGCTGAAAAACCTCGGGGTAACCCCCAGCAGTCTGTGTTGATCCGTTGTGACTCACTGTCATTAAAAGAGCTTCGCTGAGCTTTAGAAACCCCTTTGCACCACCCAATTTCTGGCCAAACGCAACTTACGCCCAGGAGGTTCCTCTATCTACAGAGTTTCTAACCCCTGCCGACTGAGAGGCTGGAACAGAACTACAGCAGGTCTCGAACCCGTGAGCTGCCCGTCCGGGA
>NW_009709961.1:15670-24561 GCF_000703405.1 Apaloderma vittatum | reverse complement strand
TTCCAACCCCCAACATTCTGTGATTCCGTGAAAGTGGTTTAGAAATAACTTCCAGAGAGTAGTTAACTTCTTTAATTTTGGTGAATGAACTTGTGAAAGAACACACTTATGGTTATGATGCCCACTGGGATTATTTCTGGAGAGGTACCTTGGCTAATTTTATCTGTAATCTATTGCTTTCATTAACTGAGGTCATCTCAACCTGAATTTGTTTCATTCTATCTATAAGCACAGACCTAGCACCTTTTAACCTCAAGACAGTCTTTGCTTTAATCAAAGATTCCTCTCTTGACCATTACTTTTCCCATCAACAGCAACATGAAAAAAAATCAGTAGTTGTTTCCTTTTGACTTAATGACCTCTGTAATTTGTCAGAGACACAAAAATCTCACAAGTAGGTGTTGAAGATAAAGTGAAGACACAAGTAAAGCATCTCTAGGAACTATTTAATTCAAAATACGTGACATTTTTCATTGTTACATGCGCATATATTTAAATAAGCAATATGGTCCTCTCATTTGTCAGTACAAAGTATTATAAATATGACTGCTTATGTGCAGTGATCTTTTATCTACCCTTTATGTAAAAGTTAACAGTCTGAGCAACTTCCTTGTCCTTAGCTGCATTTTCCAAAACTGACTTTCTATCCTTCCTTCAAATATACTCTCTAAAAAATCCCGAAATACAGTAGGATGCATAATAGAATGCATAAAAAATAATTTATTGAAGCTGTGTACTCAGTGACTGCCATCAAGACTACTTAAGTAGTTGTACATATCCAACCATAATACTGGTATACCATACGGTTACCAAAAGCAAGCAAAAAAAGTCTGTTTGGTACAAGAAATAGTCAGTAGTTAAAAAATATTGGGGGGGATATGTATGCTCTGTGTTTGTTTATGCAAAGTTCAGTATAATTTAATAACGTCTGTTTGCAGTCCGTTTTCAGCATTTCTATGCATGGTCAACTTAGTTCGTAAGTCCAATAGTTTTCTCATGCTGTGTGGATTTTGCAGTATTAACTACCAGCAGACCAAGGACAGAGACTCTAAAGGTGTAATAAAAAGATTATTGTGGTTCCTATTAGTAAAAAGAAGACAGTGTGTGTTTCAGTGCACTCAGTAAAGCCATTTAAATTTAAATACTGTAGAAATGTCAAGTTTAGAATAAATATGTTTCATCATGCATTGGCTGAGCATTATTTCTGTTCCTTGCTGTATGCTGGAGACAAATCATGCTGCTTTTCCATGATTAAGTATAATTTCTCCACATTAATTTTTGCTGACTTTTCAGTTCAGCAAAATGAGGAAAAACTAACCTGTAGCAAATACATTCAGTAGAACTGTATATTATTTTTATAGCTGAAATTAAGACATAAGGCTTTCTCCCTGCAAAAACCAGAAGTAATCAACACTGCTCATTTTAAATGCATTTTGGGGTGCTTGAACTCTTGTTTTCCAAGCTGCACGAGGAAGGAAGTGCGATGAATTACATATCACTAGGTTTTTGCTCAATATGAAGAAATCCTTCAAACTTTAGTGCTCATGCAGTAGAATCAGTGTGGTTACTTGGTAGAGGAAGAGGATTTGTTCAAGAAAGGACATATATTTACCAAATATTTTTGGAAGGTTCACTAAGCTGAAGTGCTACATGCAGAGTTCTTAGTTGTTTACTGGCTCCATCTCAAGCAAAGTACACAGTGCAGGTACCGGTCCTGGATGTTATGACAAGCAACAAAGCAGCCTTTTTAGTGGTCTGGCAAGTGTTAGAGCATACATTTGAACCCTGGGTCTTGAAACATGACTTTGTGCATCCACATCACCTCCTGACTCTTCCAGTACGAGTTTTTCAATGAAATAACGCAACACATCTGAAACATGACTGAGAAAGCACAACACAAACATCTTCATCAGGGCAGAGTGTCAACCACAACATATATTTCACTGCTAAGATCTCATGAGGTTTCTTTTCTCATACTAAGATTGCCTCAGCACTAAAAACTTACTATTAATTTGTAAGGCAAATTATTCAGACCATCGTGTAATCAGCATGTACAGTCTGAAACACTTGATTTTGCCAGTGTTTGCTTCAAATCACATAGCAGGATAAAAGATTTAAAAAATCCAAAAACAATCCACACAGAAAATCACCATAAGCTTGTGTGAAGTGTGGAGCTTCAAACAAGAGTAATCATAATTATTACTTGCAAGTGACTGTCAATAGATCAGAAACAACAATATGGTAACAAATGATTACCATGACAATGAGGATGGTAAAGAATAACCTTAGTTGTGCTTTAAGCTAGCACAAAGAAAACGTATTGAGCTCTGCAGTGGAACAGAAAGAATGTCTATGTTTTAAAGAGTAACTTGAGAGAATGTAAAGAGCCACCTACTCACATCACCAGAAGTTTGTTAATTAGAGAATCTGAAAACACACACTCACCTACTTTCTACCTTTCTGCTTCCATCTGCAGTATTTCTATATTCTCTGCAAGTCTAATGTAGGACCCCAGGTGTCCACCCTTAACACAGTGAGCCACTGCATCTGCTCAGATGCAAATGCTGTTTTCTGCCACATTGAATTTCTAGCAAAACAGCTTTTTGTGAAAACAGGATGCTTTGAATAGAATATTGAAATAAAAGGAACATGCTGCTTTTGCTTTAGCAAGACTGAGAATATTTCAACTAAATATTATGTGCTGTCATATCACTCCTTAATTTGTTGTCTTCATTAATGTATGCAAACGGCATAGCCATTTGTTTTCCTTTGACTATGGAAATGTCCCTGTGAATCTCCATTGAAAATCAAGAAAGAGAATACAAAAGTTCCTACATGTGATAAATCAATTAGGTTTTCTAGATATAAATTCTGTACATTTTCTTTTCCATAAAGAGCTACTGACTGATTCCACTGATTGACAGACACGGCTTGATCAAAGAATGCAGCAACAGAGAAACGCTTTAATATAACCACAATTTTAAAGGACAGTATAACAATTTCTGAGAAGTAAAGCACATGACAACTCACCCTAGACCCCATTTTCCCAATGATTTAGTACATAGGCCTGGACAGAGAATGTTACAAGTCCTCTAACAGTCCATGTTCATGCAGATCCTTCCACAAACAAAGGAGGAAGGGAAGCACTGCCCCTCTAGTTTTGCCCAAGATGGTAAGAAGCTGCAGGGTACGCTCAGACACTGAGTTTGGAAGGATGCACCTATTCTCAGGTTTAGACACAATCTGTGACAATTCAAGGCTTGTTTTATTTACACATGCGTAAACACAAATATTCCAGATAATCAGAACTATTTTCATACTATAAGATGAAACCTAAAAACTAGCTTTGGATGTCACCAACAATTCAAGAAGGCAAGTGTCCAAAAGTTCACATAAGAAACTTCTAATGTTCAACAACTGAATAAACAGTTAAGGCCTGAAGTGTTTTATCTTGAGACAATCAACTTCTTGATAACATTTTCTGTAGCTTGTGTTGTAATGTTTTAGAAAAAAAAAATGTCTGCTGCAGGTTAAGCAATGCTCTTTTTGTGCATATCCACAAACGGGAAAAAGATTCACAACATCTAAGTCAGTGAATCCAATTGTCCCAAAAGCTGTTTAGCACTTTGGAAAAAGTTTCCATTCATTAGAAAGAAATGAAGCTTGGGTTGGGTTTTACTATATCTATGCAATTGTGTGCAAGTTACTGTTACTAAGAGTAACAGTACTCTTAGTTGGACTGTAGCTATCTGAGACACATCCAACACGGACACTTCACATATCTCTACTTTTGTTCTAGAATCAAAGCTGTCTCTGTAGTGTGTTTATGAGTACATCAAGACTGCTAGTTATGTGATATGGATTTGTACTGCTCCTCAGCCCAGAAATCAAGATAATTCCTCCATATTTCTCTTAGGAGGCTACACAACAATGAAAGAACACATTATTTATTTGCTAAGAACACTACATGCTATTATGTCCAGCTAGAGCAATCAACTCCTAAAGCAATTATAAAAAGTAATCTACAAAATCTTCTGTAGTGTTCTGCAAAGATAAAGAAATATCTTAGCCTTCAGTGCCAACCAACAAGTCCACTAACACACATAACACGTACATATTCATACAGGTACAAATAATGTGACGTCAATTTAAGGGTCAGTGCATGGGAGAGAAAGAAGCCTTTTTCTTTTCAGGACTGTTCAGGCAGAGTATCAACAAAGAGAAAATATCAAATTACTCCTACCAAGCGTTTTACTTGTCCAGGCAACAACAGGGAAGGCTTAGGCAAGAATCATTGTCCCACCCTCCCTTGAGAAAGTGAGTTTCTAAGTTGCATTTGGTGGCTGTATCCACTTCGACTACGCTAGTGTTAGGGCATTTCCATTCACTGGCCATGCACAACAGCAAGTAGGCACACAGCAGCACACGGTCAGTCAATATCTACCTTGCATTCACTACATGAGAAAGAAAAGGCCAAGAAACTGCAACCCACCAAAAAAACCTGAGAGCAGTCAGCAGAAGTTGATACAGGATACTAAACAGAAAAGGACAGGATGGGCTACTCAGAGGAGCAAGAGCGCTGCAGCCAGTGCACCACCAAAGAAGAGATGCTGGGGATAGAAAACTCTAGCTGCTGCAATGAAGGGAGCTTCAAGTGTTTATGTTACAGGGAGGCTAGTTCTCAGTTTTACGATGTTTCCTGCAGATCAGGCCTGTGAATCCTGGATGTATCCCTGAAGTAACTTCTGCCAAAACTTACTTCCCCAGCTTTCTTACGAAGGTGGGGCTTGGTTCTCTGCTTCTGCTATTGTTAGATAATAGCAGTATGAACAACCAGCCCTGGGAAGGGAGATTCACTGCCAAGGATATAGCTGGATACTGTTATGGAAAAATCCACAAAAATCTTGGGGCAGAAGGTCTGAGAATGAGGCAACTGGACCCTACTTATAACTGTAAGCAGACACCAACACCCAAGCCCTAATTTATAGACTGCTTTGGCTGGGTTATTGACTTGAATCCAAGCATATTTAGTATGTGTTCTTCTATTTCACAGGCAGCTAAAATTCAGGATGAGTGCTTCAGCTTCAATTTCAGGATTAGAGCTCGGACACTCTTATTCTAGTCACCTCTGGGATATGGGAGTTCTTATTTACCACCCTGTGCAAGCTACTACAGCACAACTGTCTTCTTGCTTCCACCCTGATGCTTCCCCTTTTCTTTCTCCTCCCTTGAAAAGAGCAAAGATATACCTACTCTAGGTTATAACTTGTAAGAGGCATTAAGTATTAGACACAACACAAGATGCTATCAACATAACAGATCTCTGGTATAATGCAAATTAATGTCCTATTTGAATATGCTTCAAATTGAGAAGCAGTGTTATTCAGAATCGGTTCTTCACTGATTTGAAATCTTGTGCCACTGACTCACAATGTGAAATTGAGGAAAACAGATTTCTGAGTATTACATTTATTTAAGTTTCTTTTTCATGTTTGGCATGACATAAGGGCTCTGCTGAAAGGCCTTTGTCAGAATCATATTTCCTCTGGAGTTTAGCCCATCATTAGGAATTCTAGATGAAGAACAGAGTATAGATGTTCTCTGTGAAAGACTTAGATACTACTAGCAAAGCTGTTCCTAAGCATTTGTGCAACAGGCAAAACCAGAGGATTTTTCTGCTTTATCGCTATAATTACAAAATGTATGAAATACATGTAACTTACGTAGATATATAGTTATTAGAAAAATCTAATGGTATTTTCTCACAGTCCTATGTTTATAAAAACAGTACCTTAATTCCACTCTAAAAGCATGCTAACGTAGCACCTCATAGGACATGAAATCCATGTGGCTTAAGAGATCTCAGATTTATTAAATGAGGTAGTTTTTATTACTAGTGATTTTGACTCCATGCCCAAGTCCCTAATTAACATACTATAACAGACCTAAGAGAGCTATATTTTCAATCACATTGTGATAATGAACAAAAGAAAAATTTATTCATCAATATTTATAATCCCTTTTTAAAGGATGACTGTATTTGATGGCTTGAAAAAACAATCTACCTGTTTTATTTTCTAAACACCAGTATGAAATTCAAAAGCTTCTTAAAGCAAAGGATACATTTCAATATCGACAGTTTGAAAAAACCCAAACTTAATGGCTACTGCTAGGAACATAAAAATTCATTAAGTGTGAATGCATTGTAAACCATATATAAACAGGTTCATGATCTCTGAAGTGCTAAATGCACTTGTTTCAAAGGCTAGGGCTCCTGCAAATTTTAGATAGGACATTTGTACTACTTGCATGAAAAAATAGGGACTGGGCAATTCTGAATGAGAAAAGACAAGAGGATACGAGACTGTGCAAGCAGAACAAATACTATATAAGTTGAACAGAAGACATCAACAGAAAACCAAACAGAAAAGAAGGAAAAAAAGCAAGAAAACAAAAAGGTGCCTTGGGTAAAACACAGACCATATCAGTAATAACGCTAGGTAACGAAAAAAAAGACATTGAAACTGAGTAACTGGAATTCAGTACTGAAAGCATTCATCTTTAAAATGCTATAATAACATGGATAACATTTGGAAGAAATGCTTATGCTATGTATTCAGGAATTGACTAGCAGCTCATACACTCCATGCTTCAGCTGTGAGTGTCTACATTGTGGGTGCAGGTCATTGTAATTTGGTTCTTCAAGACTTTTCTGGCTCTTTGATTTAGCATGACGTTTCCCACTGCCCATGTGTCATTCTACTGGAGTCCTTGTTTGTGCGGTAACATGAAAAGTATAAGAAATTCATAGAAGTTTAAATGTGTAATTGTCCTTTATGCCTTCCACCCCCCTCCATGGCAGCTAAGTCTTTCACAGAGAACATCTAGACTCTATTCTTCAATATCTGGAATTCCTAATGATGGGCTAAACTCCAGTGGAAATATGATTCTGACAAAGGCCTTCCAGCAGAGTCCTTACATCCGCCTCATATTTTGGGATTTTGAGTTTCGAGAGTATGCAAGTCTACTATGCTCATCATTAAGGGGCTTGCAAGTTAAGAATCTTTTGAGGTCAAAATTTAAAAAGGTTACTCCTAACTGAAGCAAGACCAAATTGTTAGCTAAAACACATTCTGTCGAAATAAGTTTTTCAGAATATTTTTTGCAATGCTTAGAGGGCAGACTGTTACAAGATATATTATTGTGTAGCATTTTGAAGGTGAATTTTCAGTAACACCAATATTCATACTTGTTCAATGTTTTACTTATGCTATGTTCTTTCTTTCTTATTTGATGCTACTCTTTTCCTGTCTATTTCACTTCTATTCTGTTGTTTTACTTTACAAATACAAGCAATTAACAATTATTCAAAAATGAAAGAACTGTAAAAATCAGGAAATTCCATGGACTACACTGCAAAGTGTGTAACGGAATTCTGTGACCATCATTAAAACGCTGGCCCATTGCAGGAAATACAGTTCACATCAAACTGAATTTTTTATTTAAATAAAAGAATAAGCAGCAAATCTTATTTTTCTTAATGTCAAAAATGTATTTTTGAAAAATGGAATACAGAAAACTTTGCAAATCTTTCACCCAAGTTTCAAGAAAATCAGAAGTCAGGAGCCCACCAGCTGTACAGAGGACAATGAAACCTTTTGTCCTCATCTGCTAATTCAAACTGCACACAATTCTCTTAGAGAATTACGAACTCCAAATTACAAGAATTACCTACAGTGATATTACTTTTTTCTTGCAATTCAGTAAGATAGGTTGCACAGACTGGTGAAACTGACAAATTCTTATGCATTGTCTCTGCAGATTGCATAACCAATTCCATGGTAAAAACAAGAAACCTGAGGGGTGCTCAAATTCAGGATTTCATGCAATGAACAGAAGCAGCACAAATGTGGCAAGAACACTGAACGTTTTAGCATTATCACGCAGTTGATCAAAAACGGAGAAGTGGTTTAGAATTACTCTGCAACAATTGTTGTAAAGCCAAGACAGCAATACTACACATCACGTTCTAGTTCCTAGTTGGCTATGAGGTTGGAATTTTAAGGACTGCAAGTACCTTACAAATCTGGGAAAACTTCACTCTGCAAAACTGGTATGTTAGCAAACAGCAATCTCCATTTATTGCAAAAATAATCAAAATCTGCGCATAAATGGAGATGTATGAACTAATTAATTGTAGTTATGCTTTATTGTTAGCTTTATATTCAGTCTGAAGTTTCAAAACAACACAATAATATCAACTTTCTAGAGGCTGAAAGAAATGTAAGAAAAAAGAAAGTCACAGAAAGCATGGAGTCAAGCCAAGACTCTGATCTTCCAATTACAAAACATAAACAATCAAATTATTAATGAATCTACATTTTGAAAACTCTCTTCTCACAGAACAGGTATGTTAGTTTACTGCTGTCTTAAATAATTCATGTTGACTACAGGAGGTACATTGCTGCAGTGTGGTAGGTTGACTTTGTTTGCCAGATGGCCACCAAGCCACTCTCTTGCCCTGCCTCCTTAAAAGGACAGGGGAGAAAATAAGATGGAAAAACTTGTTAATCAAGACAACAACAGTGAAACCACTCATCATTCACCATCATGGGCCTCAATAGGTGAAAATTAATTTCATTTATTGTCAGTTTAAAATAGAGCAGGTGTTGCGGGTTAGGGCTGGGCTCTAACCCCCTCTCCCCACCCAAACAGGAAGGAAAAGGAAATGAGGCAGAGAGACTTTCGGGTTAGGAAAGAAAAAACAGAACAGCTTTAATGAAACAACAATGGAAATAATAGTGAAATTATAAAAATAAAGAACTATATACAACTATATATAAGCCCGATATCGAACCCGACTCCACCCTACAATGGCAATCCCCACTGAT
>NW_009709961.1:0-15368 GCF_000703405.1 Apaloderma vittatum | reverse complement strand
GAGCTGGATACAGGGAGCTGGATTCAGGAACTCAGGATCCGGATCAATAGCAGGAGGTCAGATGGAGTCCTCTCTGGACACCGGCCATTGCAGAAAAGGGGCAAAGAAGAAGGCGTGCAGTAACTCTCATGATTACTCAGTTTATACTAAATATGACGTATATGGGATGGAATACTCTCGTTGGTCACCTGTCCTGTCTATTACTCCCCGGAGGTGCAACCTTTTACTTTCTTGTGACCCCCTTACTACCCGGCACCCCCAGCGTGGCACATGAGAGCCAGCAGTGGCCTTGGACACTATAGGAGTAAGTATCAGCAGGAGACTTTCTGTATCCCAGTCCCAGGCAGTAACTGTAAACATCAGGTGCTATCACTGCCAGTAGCACACACTGTCTGCAAAAACATGCTGCCAACTTCAGAAAGTGCAGCCTTTTAGAAGAGATTGAGATGGAAATTAAAAATCACTAAACAGAGCTGGGGTTTTTAGCTAAAATCAGGACAGCAGGACGGTGAGAAACAAGGACAAAACTAAAAATATCTCCCCACGCACCCCTCTTCTTTCCAGGCTCATCTTCACTCCTGACTCCACTACCTCCTCTCACCCACCAAGCAGTGCAGAGGGATGGGGAACTGGGGTATTGTGGTCAATTCGTAACAGCTCCTCTCTGCCATTTCTTCCTCCTCACATTCTTCTGCTCCAGCATGGGGTCGCTCCCACAGCATACAGTTTTTCATGAACTGCTCCTGTGAGGGTTGTCCTCTTCATGGGCTTCTGCAGAAGCCCTCCTCTTTTCTTTTCTTGTCAGAAAGAAACTGCTCCAGTATGGGTCTGCCACAGGCCACACTTTTGCCATAAAACCTGCTGCTGCATGGACTTTCTATGAGCTGCAGCTTCCTTAGGGCATATCCACCTGCTCCAATATGACATCCTCCATGGGTTGTAGTGTGCACTGGTGTGGTTCTCCATAGATTACAGGAGGACAGCCTGCATCACCTCAGTCTTATCCACAGGCTGCAGGCGAATCCCTGCTCTGGCACCTGGAGCACCCCCCACCCCTTCTCCAACTGTGGTGTCTGCAGTGCTTTTTCTCAGATTTTTTTTTTTTTCTCTCTCTTTCACAGCTGCTCTGCACTGGTTTTTCCCCTTTCCCAAATTTCTTTTCCCAGAGGTAGCATCAGCGTGGCTCATGGGTGCAGCTGTGCCCTGTGGCGAGTCCAGTGGAGCTGGATGGACACAGATGTGCCCTACACAGGGCAGCCCCTGGCCTCTTCTCACTAAGCTCCCCTGCAGCTCTCCTGACTAGCAAAATCTTGACACCTACACCCAATACGACAGCCTGAGAATATAAGCAACAGACCATTGAGAATCTTAAAAAGGTTGTTTTTTCTCTAATAGAGCAACCTACTGAGTTATTAATAGTGTATATTAAATATAATATTCTATTAAAACTATATCACAGTGTTAGCTGAACTACAACAGTAAATTTCAAGTTTTTTACTGATACTTTCAGTCATTTTACTATCATTGCTATACAAAAAAATTGATACTGAAATAAACAAAATGTTGTGCATATATGCCACTTGTGGTATAATTTCCAGTCCCCTTTTTTTTCCATTGGCTTGAAATATTTAATTTATAATACGAACCTAATTAAGCTTTTCTCTTGGAAGACTATTAAATACTCAGTTTTAATCTCACTCAGTCATATATATTACACCTTTCATCTGCTGAATTGCAAGTACAGATAACTCCTATAAGGCTACTCTTGCTGTAAGATGTAATGTGCTATATATCTTGTAGTCCCAAATGAGTATGAATTAATAGACTTTCCAAGAGAACATTCAATTTCATAGATACTTCAGAAAAGCTACAAAAATTAATATTTTTAATATTATAGAATTGCTTTTATTAAATATGAGGTCTCTCCAGAAAAGATTTCACAAAAAGCAGGGTAAAATTGTTTAGCTCCACCATATCTAACAAACTACCACTGTAGCTTTTGAGATGAGATACAACTGCAAATGTGCTATGTGTTGATTTACGAAAAAATAGTAACAGCAGATTTACTATATTTCAGAACACTTAGAGATTTTGGCACTAAATATGGGTCAGCAATCACTAAACATATCAACAAGTGACATTAAAATAAATCATACTAAATGGCACTTGTATGATAACACATTGTGACAGTACTACTGCTCTCATAAATAAAGAATGAAAATTAAACTTTTATAGTAAAATATTTCACTAGGTTAGATTGCAAAGTTTGACATGGTCAATTCATCACTGCAGAAACAAGACAAAGCTCAGTCTGCTGTAGTCAGGAAGCTCATTATTTCATTAAAACTGTACTGTATCTAGGAATCCAACATTCCTTTTATTAAAAATAATCATCAAGAAGTTGAATGGTAATTGTCAACTTCCTACATTGCAATTTGGTCTCCCTTTTAAGTGAAGGATGAAAAGGAAAACGTAATCATTGTCAATAAAACTGCACTGGACTTACTGTGTACAGAAAGCAGACAGACAGATTCAAGAACTAGTCTGCAATTTGTCCAGTAATTCAACCAGTACAAATGCTCCAGAAAAACCTAAACAACATTTTTCAACAGATACTTTACAATTGAAACTAAAACTACATGAAGGGTCAGTTTTAATTAATGCTTTCAATTAAAAACAGGGTGAAAAACAAGATACCCGTTTTTTGAGCCTAGTCCTTCATTCTGAAAAGCAATCAACATAACTGGATCACTGTCAAAAACTGTAGGGGCTCCAGCATAACAGCACTGGGCCTGTCAGCACACTCAATTCCCACTGGAAGATTGCTCAAGAACCTCATTAAATAGACAGGTGTAAATCTCCTTGTCCATTTAAGCCTAAATTTGCTTACAGTCTATTTATACTGCAATAGTTCTATAGTAGCTCTTTAGCTTCAATAATTTTAAGGTTTTATGTAGCTGAATTTTCTTTTACTATTTTGTAAATTTTTCTGTGTATTGAAAAGTTACACTATCTGTTGAAACATTACCCTCTATTAAGAATTCAGAAAAAAAGAGGGCTCAAAAATTAAACAAATAATTTGAAAATTACAGACTTTGATCTTGCTGACAGAAATTAGTTCAAATTATCAATTTTCTTCAGGATTTCAGCTTGTGTCAGCTCTAATTTTGAAATCCTGAAAATATTTAGGAGTCAATAAAATTGCTTTCCATATTCTTTTAGTGACACTACCTCCCAAATACATCAAATCCCATTAAATAAAATACAATAATGAAAGAACAGAAGCATGGGGAAAAAACAGAAGCATGGAATAATTTTTTCCTGATACAGATAGTGTATCTTGCATTTAGTTAAGTCTGTATTCCACTGCATATCTGAATCTGAGGTTTTCCCTTGGACAGCTGAAGACTTCCACAGAGATCAAATGGCACAAAGATGGAATTGCCTATGAAAACAATACTCAGAGAACCTGTATGAGGTTCAAAGATTCTTATGGACTTTATGCCATCAGAAATTGGACAAAGAGGAGCTCTTGTAGCAGGTAATTTTGCTTCATCTAACTCTAAAGCTCTAACACTGTATTGATACCAGGGGATTTCCCCAATCCAGGTGCAGGGCCTTGCATTTGGCCTTCTTGAACCTCATGAGGTTCACATGGGCCCACTACTTGAGCTTGTTGAGATACCTCCAGAGGGCACCCTGCCCCTTAGGGATTTGTCCCACCAGGTTTCAGTAATGGCAACCAGGTTGTGGCTTTCTAGCAGCATAGTGGCTTCCAACTCCTCGTGTTTGTTGCCTGTGCTGCCTGCACTTGTGTGGAAGTACTTCAGCTGAGTTCTCAGCCTTGTCAACTTTTTAGGAGAACACTCCTTAATTCCTTTGAGGTATTTCACCAGTGTTCTCCTGTTGACTCCTATAACCTCAGGAGCCTCTGGCTCATCTCCGTAACACTTCAAGTGTGCTGCAGCATACCCAGAAATACCTCAGAGGAACAGGCTGAGGGCCTTCAATAGCACCCTGTCCCTCTAATCATGGTGTGTCACCCTACAGCTCGTCACAGGCAAGCCTGGTATTATTCCCCTTCCCGCCTCAAGTCTGTCAACAAGCACCACAAGCACCTAAGCAAAGATCCTCTTTCTGCTTTGAGAAACACAAATTTCACCTGATGCTAGCAAGACTGGTGCCATGGAAGCAGTTATTGAAAAGAAGAGCCATGGAGCCATGTACTAACAGACCAGATCCATCTCTTCCTTACAATGCCTGCCACTGGAAGAAGAAAGGTAAAAATAATCTGTGCTCCAGGTTCTCTCACCAAGGCTCTGAAGCCTCTCTTCATTGCCCCTGAAGTACAAATGGCAGATTCCCTCTGGTTCCTCCCCTACCCTGAGGGGAGAACCAAACTAGTCAAGGAGTGAGGCAGCGGCAACAGTCAGTACTGCGCCCAGAATGAGGCAAACAGGAGGTTCCTGGAATCAGGGAAGCCTGAGGAGACAGGAGAGACCCAGCAGCAATTGGCAGGTCTCGTGTTTGAGGCCATCGCAGAGAATCGTGTGCAGGAGCGTGCACACAGGGTGCTTAGGAGCACCACGAGCAGTGCACAGGTGGTAACTGGTCCCCTCACGTCTTGAGCAGCAATATCAATGAGTGGGCATCATCCTCCCAGAAGAGGAACCAACATGGTTATAACACGGCCAAAAGCCACTGCCGGAAGATACGTGGCAACTCAGACCGAGCTCCTGTGCAAAAATGTGGCAGTGCAGGGAGTGCCTGCCCCTGGCACTTCTTTTGGTGGGAGGCAGTGACACCGCCTGTCTGCAGTGTGAACAGGTGGTGGAGCTGAAAGAGGGGGTGGAAAAGTTAAGAAGGATCAGAGAATGTGAGAAATAGATTGGTGGAACCATACCCTGCAAAGGCAGCAAGTGGAGGCTCATCAAGAAGCAGAGAAGCCCTTCCCCTCCTGTCACCAGGCTTAAGGAAGGGACCTAAGAAAAGGACACGAATGGATACAGGTCCCTGCTTGAGGAGGCAGACGAATCCCCTCCCAGTCTCCCTCACCTTACCAGTTGCCCTTACACAACAGATAACGGGCCACCTGCAATTGAGGGCCACTCAGATGAGAATGTATAAGGACCATCCACAGTCTCAACAGAGCAGAGGGGCAGAATCACCTCTCTTGATCTGCTCGCCATGCTTCTTCTGATGCAGCCCAGGATGCAATGGGCCTTCTGTGCTGCAAGCGCACCCTGTTGGCTCTTGTCCAGTTTTTCATTCACCAATACCCTCAAGTCCCTCTCTGTGGGGCTGCTCTCTAGCACATCATCCCCAGCCTGTATTCATAACGAGGATTGCACCAATCCAGGTGCAGGACCTTGCACTTGGCCTTGTTGAACCTCATGAGGTTCACATGAGACCACTTCTCCAGCTTTTTCAGGTCACTCTAAAGGACATCTCATCCCTCTGGCATGTCAACCACACCACTCAGCTTAGTGTTGAAGAGCACATGTCCCAGCATGGACCGCTGAGGGACATCACTTGTCAGCTGTCTTCATCTGGACATTGAGCCATTGATTGCAATCTTCTGGGTGCGACTATAAAAACAATTTCTCATCTGCCAGATAGTCCATCCATGAAATCCATATTTCTCCGATTTAGAGAAAAGGATGCTGTGGGGGACTGTGTCAAAAGCCTTGCAGAAGTCCATTTCTCTTCCCTTGTCCACTAATGCAGTCACTTCACTGTAGAAAACCATTAGGTTGGTGAGGCAGGATTTGCCCATTGCGAAACCCTGTTGGCCGTCTTGAATCACCTCCTTGTCCTCCATGTCCCTTAGTCGAGCTTTTAGAAGGAGCTGTTACTTGATCTTCTCAGGCACAGCAATAAGGCTGACCGATCGGTAGTTCACAGGGTCTTCCTTTCTACACTTTTTAAAGATGTATACCTGTTATACAGAGGCACCTGAGGGGGCGAGGTGTGCAAGGAGGCAGTTATCTGCCACCCTGAGCATGAACTTCCCTCCATTCATTCCTTTCATTTCTTTCAGGGACAGGACAGGATACCGGGACCCTGGTAATATAATATTTGTAGTATATACCCCTCATTTCTGTGTTGCTTATCTGCTCTTGTAATCTCTACACTTTCATTTTGTTCTACTTATTTTGAAAATCATTACAAAATAGGGGTGAGTCACATACATTTGGCAACACCTCCAACAAATGTTTGCAACTCACTAGGAGCTATTTAGGATGGGACACAAAGCTCTGAACTACACAAATGTTTGGCCAGCAAGTAGTCCTCTGATGCTTGCATGCCTGTCACAACTACTCAGCTGTATAAACAAGGAAAGAAAATCTTGAAAAGTAAGAGCTGCAGATATCACCTGATGAATAGTCATTTGCTGTGTTTATTTGTTACTTTAAGGTAACACATCAGGGATCCTTTCAAACTTCCGATATTCTTTGGCATTGTCACCTAAACTGGCTGAAAGATAGCCCCAAGAAACCTAAACCACAGTAACTGAAAGAAAACGTAGTAAGGCTGTGTTAATTCAGTTACAGTAAAACAATACGGTAAGGCAGTAGCAAAAAAAGTCTGCTGCCTGTCTTATCTCTTCTGCTGTCATTAACTTTGGAAGCAATCGTGTAAGTAAATCAACCATTCATTTATGAATTGTCGTATATGTTCTCTCTAAAAAAAATGCAATACTATACTCAAGATATTACATATATGTATATGTTTTACAATATTGCTGAAGATCAGGAATCCAAAAGATATAAAACACATATGGAATAAATTCTGTGCTGCACATTTATGTTAAAATGTAGACAAACTGCTCAGCTTTTAAATAGTTTTTTTATGCATTTTTCCAGTCAACAGCAAACCTGTGGAAGTGAAAGCAACTGACCAGAGCCCTTCTGCCTTTTACAAATGGAGATTCTAACTTCTTCGAGAGGAAGAAAAAGAGCTACAAATCCTGAAGCCAGAAGTTTGAAGTACATTAGTATAAGTAAGTTTATGATAATAGATTATGTCACAATGAAAAGATTTAAAACAGAATGGAAGGTTAGGACACCTCAAATCACTAAGCTGATCCTGGAAGGAGGGGAAATAAAAATCTTGAAATTAATTGCAAAAGCATGGGAACCAGAAAATAGTTACCATAAGCTCTCTGGAGCAAAAATTCTGTATTCCCACTGCAGGAAAACAAGAAATTACCCTGAATCATTCAGATATTCAATCTCTATGCAAAAAGAACATGTGAAGCAAATCTTCCTAGCTTCATATAATTTGGTGAGTGTCCAAAAGAAATATAAATAATAGTGTAAATATATACATAATAGTGTACTGGGTTTGTATGGCAAAGTTTTCGTGCAGGGAGAGACTACAAGGATGGCTTCTGTGAAAAGCTGTTAAAAGCCTTCTCTATGTCTGATAGAGCCAATGCCAGCTGTCCCCAAAGGTGGATTCAGTGCTAGCCAAGGCCAAGTCTAGCAGTGATGGTGGTAGCACCTCTGTTATAACATATTTAAGAAGCGGGAAAAAGAACGCTGTGCAACTGCAATTGCATCTGGAGAGAGGAGTGAGAATATGTGAGAGAAAAAACTCTACAGACACCAAGGTCAGTGAAGAAGGCGGCGGGGAGGAGGTGCTCCAGGTGCCAGACCAGAGATTTCCCTGCAGCTGATGGTGTAGACCATGGTGAGGCAGGTTGTCCCACTGCAGACCACGGAGGTTAATGGCTGACCAGATATCCACCTGCAGCCCATGGAAAACTCCCTGCCAGAGCAAATGGATGTCCAAAGGAAGCTACGACCTCATGAGAAACACATGCTGGAGCAGACTTCTAGCAGGACCTATGGACCCACAGAGAGAGGAGCCCATGCTGAAGGAGGTTTGCTGTCACAGTGTGTGACCCTGTGGGGGACCCACGCTTGAGCAGTGTGTTCCTGAAGAACTGTACCCCGTGGAAAGGATCACACAGGATCCATTTATGAAGAACTGTCTCCCATGAGAGGGACCCCACACTGGAGCAAGGGAAGAGTGAGGAGTCCTCTTGTGAGAAAAGAAGGACATCTAATTAACTGACCACAACACCCACTTTTCATTACCCTGTGCCACTTTGGGAGATGAAGTAGAAAAGTTTGAAATAAATTTAAGCCCAGGAAGAAAGGAGGAGAGAAGGCATTTTTAATATCTGTTTTTTATTTCTCACTGCTCGTGTCTGATTTGATTGCTAATAAATTAAACTAATTTTGCCAAGCTGAGTCTGTTCTGCCCATGATAGTAACTGTTGAGTGATCTTCCTGTACTTGTTGACCCATGAGCCTTGTGTTATATTTTCTCTCCGCTATCTAGCTGAAGAGCAGGGAGTAATAGAGCAGCTCTGGTGGGCACCTGGTGTCCAGCCTGGCTCAACCCACCACAAACAGTTACTTCCACCTCTGCGTGTGTTGGTCAAATACTTGCAGCAAAGGAAATTTATTTTCGTAAGTTTCCCTTACTCTAAAAGACAATATTAAATATGTTTGTATAGGAATACATGTATGCATGTAAAAGCAATGAAGCTAAGTATGTGTGAGCTTACATGTGGGAAAATGAACACTCAGAGTAAAACTCAGGGATAGCAGATTTTTCTATGACAGATTCAGTAAGCTTTCACCTCCTACAAACATAAGTTTCCCATTAACTTAACAAGGCACATCCAGCAGAGAGCTGCAAATTTAAATTTTCTATTTAAAGGCTATCCAATTTCTACTTGCTATAATGTGGTAATTTCCACCATGACTAGTTAAAGAAGTAGATGGGATTATTGTAAACAGAAAAGTCCTAAGGGTAAGAGAGACTTGCATGATAGCTATCTCAAAGGCAACTTTCACGGTGAACACGGTATTTTTGAGACAGATGGGGTGTCTTAAAACTATGATGCTGAACTGGAAAATGTACATTATAGGCAGCTCTGACTAGGATAAGTCTAAACTGCAAGTTGTGCTATAGCAGCAAAATTAATTAGCCAGCAAACAGATTTCAGTTATAAAAAGACAAGACCTCTCACAAGGATAGAAATACTTGTCCATGATGGTCTGAAAACAAAAGGCTCCCAAGCAAAGGACATTTGCAATCTAAGTCAAGCCTTATTAGTCAAAAGAGATCTGGAAGTTCTCCAAAATCACGTAAGTGCTGCCCAACTGCAAGACTCCAGTTCCTCTGTCATTAAGGAATTGCTATTTAATATTGCAGAAGAAAAGCAACAAGCTATAGACCAGATGGTTAGCTGAGTATCATCCAAAATCAGGAAATATGAATAATTGTTCTATTTGTTCCACTCCCTCCAGCCATCATTTCTATGGCTATCATGTTGCCTTAACATTAAAAGATAAGGAGGACAGCTACAATTCTATTAAAGGGATAACAAACATGGACACTATGCAAAGGCCTAGAGGTTTATGTGAATTAACTCTTCCTCAGAATAAGAAGGTCTTTGAAACAAAACTGGAATTTCAATGTCTTCTCCATTTACAGCCCTGTTGAATTCACTTGGACTAAAACACATCTCCTATCTGATGTCCAAAAGGCAGAGGAATATATAATTTTTCAAATCCAATTTAACACATTTTACACAGCCTCTACTTGTGGTCACATACCTCTACATCTGCGCAGTTTCACAAAGTTAAATTTTATTGAATGTGAAATTAACATATTCAGTACTCACACTTTTGCTCCAATTTACGCACGATTTTGTTATTGCACCTTTGGACACCCCACCTTCTCTATGGAAAAAAACCAGGAACAGTCTGTCCACCAAGATAACTTTCTATCATACAGTGTCACTCCGTAACATATAGGCTACCCGAGAAATTGGAATATGATGTAGGCTGCAGTGCCATCATTGCGATGTTGACATTGCTTTATGACTTACGTTTGTCAGACTCGGACAGTGCAGTCTCTCAGGTTGCGAAGTGCCCTGCTACGATAAGGTGCAAGGAATAAGTAAGCTGCTTAAGTTCAGAGCTGACAAGACAGATGTAACGCTTGCCAGTAATGAAAACAACGTACAGCCATTCCTGAAGACCACACAGTTAAAACATACTGAATGTGCCTAGCAAACGATCTTGCACCACTATGTATATAGCAGAAAATATGCCACTCCCCCAGAGACAAAATGTTGTTCTTTGTCGTTGAGGATAATTTAAGATACCCATCTATAGTTCAGGCTGTGGCTATCTAAGAGATCATGCCTTATTCTGATAACAAAGGGATGCAAGAAAAAAATTACTGTTGAAAGAGCCACACTGTAAATAAAAGGAGGACAAATCTAATAAAAGAATGTGTCATTTTTTCCGGTAATAAAACTTAGCTAAAACAGATATCTCATCCTTTTTCTAGGAAACTGCATTTACAGAAAGCTCATAGAGAGCTACTTCAGCTCATGGAAAAGGTAATCCCTGGCAGAAGTTCAACAATCATTCCCTGCTCTTTAAAATAAACATTAACTTGAGTTTCTTCAAATCCCTGGGATTTGCTGCTCAACTCAATGCACCATGTTCTTCAGCAGCTCCTTACAAATATTATTTCAAATAACAATCAGCTTCCTGAAGGAAAACAAGTATCTGTTCATGTAGACAGGTTCCCAAGATTATAACCTGAACTGGACCTTTTTCACTTCAGGGAACAGCTCTGACAATAACGTTTCAAGAATTACCACAGCAATGCCTTGTGGCACACAACTTTAACTCAGTAAATAACAGAAAAAAATGGCTTAGAGTAATAAAAATCCAAACTTAACCTCTGAAAGCTAAACATTCTCACTGAACTGAGTTTTCAACTATTTCTAATTATATCCAAATAAATAATTTAGCAATTACTCATCATTCTATCCTTAAAACACATGAAATCCCTAAAACAGCATGTAGCATAAGTAATAACGAGGAGGAACTAAAAGTCTCTGAGCAGCTGAAAAGCTGTGATCCAATTATGGTCACTGAAACTTGGTGAAACAAATCATATGACTGGAGCACTGCAGCTCTAAACTGTTCAGAAGGGACAGGCAAGGAAAAAAGGGCAGGTTATTTGCCGTCTATGGACCAATTGCACAGAGTTGTCTTTGAAAAGCAGCAATGAAGACACTGAGAGCTTGTGGGCGAAAATTAGAGGCCAAGACAACAAAGGAAACATCGCAGTCATTGTTATTACCAGCCACCCGACTGAGGGGAGCCTGCTGACAAAGTGTTCTTACTTAGCTGCAGGAAGCATCACACTCACAGGCTCTCATCCAGCTGTGGACTTCAGGCACCCTGACAACTGCTGGAAAAGCTGTACAGCAAGCTGTAAGCAATCCAGAGGACTCTTGGAGAGCATTGAAGATAAACACCTAATCCAGGTGACAGACAGCCCAACCAGAGGAGAAGCATTACTGGACCCATTGCGTACCGACACAGATGAACTAATAACAGAGGTCAAGATCAGTGGCAGCCTGGGCTGCAGTCATCATGCCCTGGTGGAATTCACAGTCTTAAGGGATACAGGCCAGCTGAAGAGCAAAGTCAAGACCTTGCCTTGTAAGAGAAAGAACTCCTAGCTTTTCGGGGAATTACAGAATGGACCCCCTGGGAAACTGCCCTGAGGGGCAGAATAGACTTGGTACCTCTCTAAGGACATTTTTCTTACAGCACAAAGGCTCTCAGTTCCCATGTGTCAGCAATCAAGCACGGAGTCCAGGAGACCAGTACAGCTGAGCAAGGATCTCCTGGTCAAATTAAAGCATAAGAAAGTAATGCACAAGCAGTGGAACCAGAGGCAGGTATCGTGGGAAGACTATATAGACACTGCCCAGATGTGTAGGGATCGAACCAGGAAAGCTAAGGCACAACTGGCACTGAATTTGGCAAGGGCTGCAAAGAATAGTAAGAATGGCTTCTACAGGTAGTCAGTCAGAAAAAGAAGATTAAAGAAAATGTACCCATCCCCTGATAAATGTGACAGAACTAGCGACAACCAACATGGAGATGGCCAGGGTACTCAACAACTTTTTTCACCTCAGTTTTCACTGATAATCTCTCTCTCTACATCGCTCAAGGCCCTGAACTTCAAGGCAGGGATCGGTGGAACGAAGTCTTTCCCACTGTAAGGGAAGATCAGGTTCAAAACCACAAGTCCATGAGACCCAGTGACATGCATCCCAGGGTCCTGAAGTAATTGGCTGATGTAGTTGCTAAGCCATTCTCCATCACATCTGAAAAGTCACGGGAGTCAGGGAAAGTCCCTACTGACTGGAGGGAATATTGCACTCTTTTTTAAAAAAGATAAAAGAGATATGGGTTTGATTGATGGACTATAAGATGGATAAGGACTTAGCTGGATGCCACAACCAAAGAGTTATAATCAATGCCCCAATGTCCAAGTGGAAATCACTAATGAGTTGTGTTTGTCAAGGGTCTGTACTGGACCCTTCTTCCACGACATTGTGGGACTGAGTCAACCCTTAACAAGTTTGCAGATGATACCAAGCAGAGTGGCACATACGTTGAGGGAAGAGATGCAATTTACAGGGACCTTGAGAGGCTTAAAAAGTGGGTCCATTGAGAACCTCATGAATTTCAACAATGAAAAGTCCAAGGTCCTGCACCTGGATTTAGGCAATACCCAGTATCACTATAGACTGCCGGATGAATGGATTGAAAGCAGCCCTGCAGGGGAGGACGTGGGGATACTAGTGAACAAAAAATTGGGCGTGGGGCAGCAATGTGCGCTGGTAGCTCAGAAAGCCAGCCATATCCCAGGCTGCATCAAAAGAAGTGTGGCCAGCAGATTGAGGCACATGATTCAGCCCCTGTACTCTGCTTCTGTGAGACATCACCTGCAGTGCTTTCCTGAGCTCTGTAACCCAAGCATAAGACATGGACCTGCTCGAGCATGTCCAAAGGAGAGCCATGAAGATGATCAGAAAGTTGAAGAACCTGCCCTGTGAGGACAAGCTGAGACAGTTGGGGTTGTTCAGCCTGAAGAAGGCTCCTGGGAGTCTTTACAGTGGCCTTTCAACACTTCAAAAAGGCCTAATGAGGACAGACTTTTTAGCAGGGCTTTTATAGACAGGACAAGGAGTAACAGTTTTAAACTGAAGGAGGGTAGGTTTAGGTTCAATACAAGAAAGGCAATGCTTACAGTAAGCATGGTGTGATATTGGAAGAGGTTACCCAGAGAAGTAGGGGATGGCCCCTCCCTGGAAGTGTTCAAGGCCAGGCTGGAAGAGACTTTGAGCAGCCTGCTCTAGCGGGACGTGACCCTGCCCATGGCAGGGGAGTTGGAAACAGGTGATCGTTCAAGTCTCTTCCAATCCAAATCATTATATGGTTCTATAATTCTACAGGACATAAAACACTGGAGACCTGAAAAGAATAAAAGTATAATGGAGTGATTTATAAGCACTTGCTGGTGTTGGCAGGGAGTGTTGGTTTTTAAAAATGTGATGTGTCCATAGCGCATACCACAGAAAAATTTATTCAAAATTGTCTAAAACTTACAGATAGTTAAAAGGTATATTTCTACAAGATCTTTTGTGGCACATCCTTATGGTCTCATAAATTCAACTGATAATAATTATAGTGTCACTCCAGTTTGAAATAGACCACCCTGAACACAGAAATGATACAAGATTATGGAAAATTTTTCTTCTTTTTTAAATTTATGTTTAAAAAATATCATAGTTTGATTTGTATTTAATCACTATAAAAACAACACAAGCAGCAACAAAACCAAGAACAGTAAAACTGCCTCTAAATCTTGTGCATGTGGTGATCAGAGATAAGCTTTCCTTGCTTATGCTGCAAATTATTTTCTTACAGATGCAATCCTGGTGTGAGGATTTCTTTCTCCCAGTTTTCTAAAACATTACTTAAATACTGCATAGACTGAACACAATCCTTGCTAGTTGCAACACTTATATCAGCAGACGTGTCTCTGTCCCTTTCCTAGCTGTTCTAGTTCTGACAATTTTTCTTTTCCCTGACACAATACATCATTTTCCAAATGAAATACCTTTCAACAGAAAATTTTACATGCAATCAAAACAAAAAATTTAAGATTCAAAAAATCCACAATGTTGATTCATAAATAAATCCATCATCTACCAGTACCCATCATTATTATTCCTGGGAACATAAAGTAACAACTTCAACATCTTAATGGAATACTTAATTTTCAAAATCTTACACAGATATTAGACAGTATTTTTCTTAGCAAAGTAGTGACACAAGTATTGACAAACAGAAGGTAAACTAAGGCATAAAGTGACCTATCAAAAATTACAGTGTATGCAAAGTTAAGATGATTAACCACAGAAGGACATCCTGATAGGATCTGCTACCTTATTGGTCGAATTAGAAGATCTTCCAAACAAATCTCTGTAAAAAATAAAGCTCTGATATGATATGAAATGAAAAGAAATCACAAGCTCTTTTGGATAAAGATGCAAAATACTCAAATCATATTTGAAAGTGGATTCTTGTGAAAATTTTATCACGAGTTTTAAAAAAATGTAAGCCAAAATAACAGTAAATAAATGCAGCAGTTTTATATTTAAAAAGATAGAATGTTATAACAAGATTTTCTTTTACTGATGCAAAGTGAAACCATTTAGATAACTCACAATCTTCATGTCATTCCGTTGCTACTTTGCTGTAATCAAACTATTAGGGTTCAGACAGTCACTCCATGTTTGACAATGCAGAATATTATCTATGAAACGAAATAATTCTTCACTCTCAACCTTATTATTCAATTAAAAACTCAGTATTTAATTCAGCTGTTTTTCTTGGTTTAAGCATTCAATTCTGTTTAGCGATTTTACCTTTCAGCTCGGTCTCCTCTGAGAGACGGCACTTTAACAGCATGTTTTTGCGGACAGTGTCTTCTGCTAGCAGGGATAACACCTGATGTTTACTGCCTGGGACTGGGATGCGGAAAGGCTCCTGCTTATACTTATTCCTATAGTGCCCAAGGCCACTGCTGGCTCTTGTGTGTCACGCTGGGGGTGCCGGGAAGTAAGAGGGGTCACAAGGTTGCACCTCTGGTGAGGAACCGACAGGACAGGTGACCGACAAGAGTATTCCGTCCCATACACTTCATATTCAGTATAAAACTGAGCAATCACATGGCTGTCTTCTTCAATGAATTTGAGGAGGATTCCATCCAATCTTCTGCCTTTGACCCTAATCCTGAGTTCTTGAACCCAGCTCCTCTATCCAGCTCCCCTCTGTTGTTGAGGCTGGGGTTTCCCCGGTGCCGCCTTCTCTGCACCATCAGTGGGGGTTGCCGAAGGAGGAAGTCGGGTTTGATACTTATTTTGTACATATTTTATTATTTTAATAATAATATTT
>NW_009709960.1:42542-42750 GCF_000703405.1 Apaloderma vittatum | reverse complement strand
GTCCTGCCAGAGCTGCCCCCATGGTGCCCGGGTACGGAGGAGGCACAGCACTGTCTCCGAGCCCAGGATAAATGCCAAGGAGCCTTTAACGGCCCAGAGGAGCGCGCACGCAAAGGGCAGTCGTGTGTTTAGACAAGCGCACCTTGACCTTTATCGCTGCTGGCAGAGCAGCCCCTTCTCCTTGGCTCACCGTCTCCTCCCGGCACAA
>NW_009709960.1:23581-42485 GCF_000703405.1 Apaloderma vittatum | reverse complement strand
GGCTGGCTCCTCACCTCCAGAACACACGTCAGACGTTGGGGCAGACCGTGCTTCCCCCACACACCAGCTGCTTTTGCAAGCGCTTGTGCAAAGGACGGGGCTGCTCCTTGCAGCACGTGGTGGTGGGATGAGCCTTATGGCAGGGAGGTTGGATGACATAATCTCTAAGGTCCCTTCCAACCTAGAACATTCTATGATTCTATTATTCTATTCCTCTGGGGCTGCCAGGTGGCTCTGCTGTCTGGGCAGATCCCTCTTTTCCTGCAGAGAGATGGAGTTGGAGAGGAGCACCAGATATCCTGGGCTTTTAATCCTAGAATGGCCTAGGTTAGAAGGGACCTTAGAGATCATCTAATCCAACCTCCCATGGGCAGGGAGGCCTGGTCTTTAAGGCCCAATCTTTAAGGCCTGTTTTCACAGTCCTAAAATAGCTTTTTTCCTCGCAATAAAACACAACAAGTGCCTGACGGTGCCCAAAATGATCCATTTCCTACCCCCACATCTGAGATCTACGCAAGCACCTGAGCCACGGAGAGATAAAGGCTGCTGTGTGCGGTGTGACAGACCTGGGATGCTAGTGCTCACCTGTGTGCACATCTGCCCACCTCTGGCGAGGGAAGCCCTTGAGGCATCACCTGAATTACTGTCAACGGCCGTCAGGGCTCAGCAAGGCACTGCACCAAGCCAGGGGCTGCCTTGGGCAAACACTCCTCACGGCTGCTTGGCTCGGTATTGATCTGCCTTAGGAGAGCCGTAAAAATCACCTCCATAATTACTCGTACTTGCTTCTTGAGAGTTAGCACGGTCACCCGCACACGGCCATTTTCTTTTTATCAAGCATTTGAAAGAAAAAAGAGAGTTTTGTTCTTGAAATGAATCACTGGTGTTATTCACAGAGCACTGGTGTTGCGAGCAGAGTAATTTCGTTAACAAGCATGGCTGGTAAAACAAGATTGCTGACTGAATCCTTACGAAACAAATCCAGTATTTACCCCTTAAAAGTGAATGCCGGTAAGCCCCACAGCAACGCACTGAGTTAACAGCCCATGCAGACACGTTTCAGTTGTACCACAGGCTTTTACGAAGAGTTGCAACGGCAGTCACTGAAGGCAACCAGCTTTTCAGAAATTGGGACACAGTTCTACGTCTCTCCGCATCTCTCCAAGGGTGAGTTGTTTCCTTCCTGAACTCCCCGGGCTCCCCCACCTGCCCAGCTCCCCCTGGGGAGTCGAGGGACGAGCCATCGCTGTGACACAGGGACCGCACGGGGAGCGGGGACCAGTTGTGTGGCCAGATCTGAAATTGTCCTTATCGGTCTAAATGACAGTGTGGGTTTTGCTGCAGGGTCGTTGCTGTCTGAGGACTTAAATAAAAGCTTCTAAAAGCACAAAGGGAATTTGCAAAATGAGAAAGTGGCTTGTATGATCAAGCGCGTCACTCTGAAGCAAAAGAAAATATCAGCCTTTGAGCTGAAAACATTTTGTTCCTGGAGTCTAAACACTCTTAATGTATGGTACTTGGAGGAAGGTGAGATCAAGCTGCTGGGATGCTAGAAAAAAAATGTAAAAATCCCACATTTCTTTCTTTTGCTTTGTGTCCTTACCGAGCTGCTGTGTGCCAGGCTCATAAAAGCTGTCCTGTCCCTTTGGTACACCTCCCCCAGCATTTACCCGGGCTCTTGCTGCACCTTTTGGAAGAGGAACGAACACAGTCCCCAAACACATCTGCTTTGTTTGATTGAAGTTCTGGCTGCTGGCAGGCTCCTGCCTGCTGGGTGCCTGTGCCTGGCCCCATGGCCGCCCGGTGCCCCTGCTCTGCGTGGGGCTCCCCATCTCCACCACGTTTGGGGGTCCTGGGGTGCAGCAGTGTGCTCACAGCACGCAGGCACCTCCCAGGGAGGAGCAGCCATGGGCAGGAGGCAGCAGCGGGACGTGAGGGGTGAAGAGAGGAGGGTGACTTCAGCCCGTGCTGCTGGCGCCTGTGCCTGGCCCCATGGCCGCCCGGTGCCCCTGCTCTGCGTGGGGCTCCCCATCTCCACCACGTTTGGGGGTCCTGGGGTGCAGCAGTGTGCTCACAGCACGCAGGCACCTCCCAGGGAGGAGCAGCCATGGGCAGGAGGCAGCAGCGGGACGTGAGGGGTGAAGAGAGGAGGGTGACTTCAGCCCGTGCTGCTGGCAGGGGCAGTGGGGGTCCACGCTGCCCATCCCAAGCTGGGTCCCGTGGGGTTGGGGGCCCACTCCCTCAGCAGCCTCAGTCTCCAATCAAGGTCAGCTTTCAGCCGTGCGTCGCATCGAGAGCCAGGGTCAGGTGGGGCTCCAGCACCAACAACCCTGTATTTACCACTCAGCAGGTGTCAGTAGTTGTCATCACCTTCGGCAGACCCAGCTGAGGAGTGGAGCTGATGAAGATTCTCAGAGAGAGCATAAACTTTGCAGTAAGCACACCTGGGATGGTGGAGGGCTCTGTGTGGGAAGGGAGGGTGTGGGTCACCTCCAGCAGGGCTGGGGCAGGAGGAGCTCTCAGCCAGTGGGGAACAGAGACCTGGAGGTGCAGGAGAGATGCTTGAGAGCACAGCACCGACAGTGGCTCTGGTGCTCGCCTCTCGCCACCCCCCGGGAGGGGGGGAGTGAGGTGCGATGAGCCCCTGGCTGGGATTTGGCTCAGCTCCACCTGCAGCTGTTTACCAAAACACCATAAGATGGTTGCCAGCAGGTGAAAAGTGCTGAGACCAGGAGTGAAGTGTATAGCTGTATTTACCCAGAGAATGCTTTCTCCATGCAAAATTCGTCAATGCTTCTGGAGGCTGCAGCTAGTCCAGCCTATCTAGTCTGGGCCCAGAGGTAAAACTGGATTTACGCAAGTATCTTAATCGCCATTATTTTGAGCAGGAGTAAGTCTCTCAGGAGAGCTCCCGTTTCTTTTCTTCAGGCCTGAGTCTTGCAGCCACAGCTTAGAGCAGATAATTAAAAATGAGCTTCTGCAGGAGACTGAGAGACTGAAAACCTGATAATTATCTCTCTCCACCCCAACCCTCCCCGCTGCAGCCCACAGCCACGTCCTACTGTGTGGCTCAGGACTGCCGGGCAATGGGTCCCTTTTCCTGCCGGTGTGCCACAGCTGTGGGTGTAGCTGCTGTGACCTATTTTGGGAAACACAGGGAAATAATAATAATCTTCAGAGCATTTGGGAGCAGACGCGGTGAGGTTTAAATGCCTAGTGGGTTCTGCCACGAGGAGACTTCTGGGAAGGCAGCTCGCCGGTTGCACGGGTGCCTTTGTCTGTGGGTGGCGTGGCACGTGATCCCCCGCTTTCTGATCGCTGTGCCTTTGATTTCAAAAGAGTGTTCCTCTGACAGGCAGGATTACGGTATTTCAAACAGAACCAAGAAATTCAGTTGTGTGCATATGCACAGGGCTTGGAAGCCAACCAGCTCTCAGCCAGCTGCTGGCTCTTGGCTCCTTCCGCTTCACCAAAATGCGACTTTCTCGTGGCTAAGGTGGCAATTTCTTGCATGTTAGAAAACAGTTTTGCAATGGAGCCACATGCTCTTAAGTCGTGTTTTATACCATCATTCACTTCTCCCATTTTAGAAAACAGTTTATCATGTGTTACTTTGACTTTTCCTTTAATCTCCTTTCACAGCCAATCAGTTTGGAAACATGTAAGAAAAATCACCTCCAGTCTCTAGCAGATGTGATCCTTTCCATTCATTACCGTGTTATTTCTCACTTAGGTGATTACAAAACGCAGTAGCACATGGTAAAGAAGGTGAAACTATATTTTCTCAGAATCTTTCTATGAAACGTGATCCTGTTCCAAACCGTTTTCTTGATGGTGATGGCAGAACTGCAGATTTCTCACCAATGTGTGGCACGTGCACGTTTCAGGGCTGCCGCACCACACCGCAAGTTTAATATGCCAGGTTCTGAAAGAGCTGCAAAAGCAGCTGGAAAAAACAGCCTCCCCAGAGCCTGTGCACGACCTACTGAATCAGGAGCAGAGTAGCTACTTCCCCAACTGCGATGCGAGGTGTCTGTATGTCTGTATATATAGATGGCTTTATATACACAGCGCTGTGAGAATCCATTGTGATTTGTCGATGTGGACTAATAAACCCCGTTTCCTTGGCCACCAGAGCGTGCAGCACAGTTGAGGAAGCTGTAAAAGCAACTCCCATGAAATGAGACCTCACAGAGGGAACGGAAGCCGGGCATGAGGGTCATCAGCGATCAGCTGCCCGCTGAAACCCAGCTGGTGTGGGGTACCAGGGGTGTGGAGCTGGCACCGTGGAAGGGGGAAGGAGCAGCGACGGGGCCCAGACTTGCTGGGGCCGCCACCTCACTGTGACCATGTTTCACTGACTCACAGCGGGGTCATTTTTCTCTGTAAAATTTCCAGTAACATTGCAACACACCCCACGGTGTGCTACTTGGCATCATATCCTGCTGGCTGGTACTAAAAACTCAGTGTTGTAATTTTCATCTACTAGGAGCAAAGCTATTTTGGAAAGACTTTGATGCAGACGGGGAGAAGATTAGGAGCACGAAGAAGTTGTGTTTGAAGGTGGGGAATACTATTTAAAACGCACCCAGGTATGATTTCATGGTGGTACACGCCCAGCGGCGTTCACAGGTATGCTGGTATCAGAGCACGGCATAGTCGTAGGATCATGGCATCACAAGTTTGGGTTGGAAGGCACCTTAAAGACCATCTTGCTCCAAGCTGCTGCTGTGGGCAGGGACACCTCCTGCTAGACTAGGTTAATTTTTAAAAGAATATTTTTTGCTATCCTGCACACAGAGATTTTTTATCCAGTGTCACGAAAAACGTGAAAAACCCCACTGATCCTGGTGCTTTATGTGGAAGTACTACATTTACTATGGGCAAATGAGGAAGAAATAAAATTCAGCTTCCACCTCATTTCAATTTGCAAGTTATGAAAAATGTTTCTGGAAGGCACCTAATAAATGTGATGGATGTGCCCAGCAGTAATTGATCATTTATTTTAAAAAAAAATCCTGGAAAACATTTAATTCTACTATTCATTAAAATGTTGCCCTTGCGAGACATAATCCATAAAAATGATCTATCTAGTAACTATGATGTCAGTGAACTAAGACAGAGGGTGAAGGTAAACTGGGATTCCTGAGAGGCAAACCACAAACGCTAATTCTCTCTCAGGGTAATGGAAGGGGTCCCTGTGTGACATATGACAGCCAGACTTGCTCCTCGCTATTTGGAATACGTTATTTCTAAATACTTCTGCACAATTTACGGTTTCTGGTGCTAGGAAGAGCAAAACCAAGTGTTGGTACGAGGGTGACCCGGGAGCACCAGATGTGCATGTTCAGAGGCTCCCGACGCTGCTGCCCCTTACCCAAGCCAAAACCCTCATTACAACAGGCAAGTGAGATGCTGCCAGGTAGCTCTAATTAGTTTGAATGGCAGGAAAAATATAAAACCAATTAAGGAGCAATGGACTGGCTGCCCTATTTTAGGAGGTGGTGATCTGTTTTTGAGCACATAAACAATAAGGAGTTTTTCCTTGCTGGGGAGCTGCAGTGCGTCAGGGAGGGATGTCATGTCTGCGACTCCGTATCTCACAGGAAAAGCAGCCAAGTCTCGCCTTAAAGTTTGGTTTGGAAAATCGACAGAAACTTAAGCACAGACCTAACGAAGACCTGACACACCTCAGAGCAGTGTCTGGCTTTTCAGTGCCGGGTTTGAAACACAAAACACATCCCTCAGTGCCGGGGTCACCTCCACAGGGCACAGGGACCCCAGCCCCTGCCAGCAGCCGCCCACCCCTCGGCCAAACACGATCCTCAGCTCGCCAGGAGCCTTCAAACCCGTCCCAGCTGGGCTGTGTTCCAGGCAGGACTCTGCTCTGCTGGGAGCTGCAAATCCAGGTAGGATTGTCCAGGCTTTCTCCAGCACGGCCTGTGAGGGAAGCAATGGTGCTGGAGCACTTGTTCCCACGGTGAGCAGGTTTGAGTTATCCTCTGCCAAGCGAGAACCAAAGCACTGTATCTGCTGGGCCCTGGGTGCTCTCCAGACCCGCCAGCCCTGCAGCTCCTCCTGCACTTGTCCCTGTGGGGCTCTAAGACAAAACCAGCATTGTATTCCCTAATGCTACAGAGATCCAGAGAAACGGTGTATGGAATAAACAGAAGCACAAAAGAAGCACGACTAGTGAAGCACCACAGAAAGGGACGTGGAAGGACACCTGTCTGCCCTGCAGCGGGGAGCCTAGGCGAGGTCCAGCCTCCGTCGCACTGCCCACTGCCACAGCCCAGGGCCTTTGGCCGTCCCTTCTGCAGATTTCTAAATTCACCCTGGCATTTGTGAGCTCACTGCATTACATTCTCAAATGGCAGAGCAAACCTGGTTTTCATCCTGAGCTGGACAGCGTTGGACATGTGCCAAGTGCAGGTATTGGCTGGACCCTGCCGAACGCGTCTTCTCCGTGCCAGCCCTTTGGCCTCCTGGCTGTCCGTGTTTCCCAGTTTCTGCTGGCAGTGACCATTCCTTGCAGCACGCCAGTGTTGGACAAGGGCTTCCCCCATGTTTTGTCATCCAATGTTCTGTCACCTGGCGTGGTGGCAGCATGCGTGGGACCGATTTCTGTCACCAGTCTCACTGTCCCACACTGGCACCAACGGGCATCCTTCCCTGTCACAAGGCTTCAATACTATCAGGTTTATCTGTGAAAAGGAAGGCAGGTCCCGGCACTGCAGTGCCCTTGGCAGGTGGGTGCTCATCAGCACGACCCCGAGTGCTTTCACCTCCTGCTTTAGCTGGAGCTTGCAAAGGCCTGGGGAGAGGAGCGGGAGCCCGAGTGTGGGGGAGAGGGTCACAGTCATGGCAGGATTTCGGAATGTGCTGGAGGGCTAATGGGCTCACACCCCCAGGTACAAATCTCCTCCAGAATATCAATTTTAGTATGTTTTTCCTCAATTACTGTCTGTCTGGAGGCAGATGTCATCGCCCTGCTGCTTCCCTGACAGGGGCTTTGCCACGCTGCTCTGTCTCTCGGTGCCCCTCTGGTCCGAAAGCCGAGGATGCTCTTGGGGGCAGCCGAGGAGCCGGGGACAGGGAGAGGGGCAGGCGGGGGAGGGAGCACCCCAGCAGTGCCAGGCAGGGGGGACGGCGTCAGCGTGGGCTGTGCAGGGTGAGGTGGGCGATGGGAAAGGCCCGAGCAGAAACCCACACCACACACAGCTCTGTCTTCACTTCTGATTAAGAGAAAGGGCAGGTTTATTTTACCAAAATTGGTTTTTTATTAGCTAAATTCTGTTATCTCAGAGCTTTATGAGAAATAAATATGAATGCCCTTCTGGAGCCACCGTTTATATCATTATCTAACTGTGTTACAGAGCTCTGTTACGGAGATTTTTATGTTTTTTCACATGAAATCCTTCCATACGTAAAGATTTGCATTCCTGAAAGATGTATTTGCTTGAAGAGACAGCATTTTATGGAAAACTTAAGTGAATTATGAGGATTAAGTGACTTATCATCATTCTGAAGTACTACGCGGGAACAAGGGGTGTAAAAGACCTTCTCTGAAGACAGCTTAGCTGCTGGGGCATTTCAGGCCGAGGTTGCAATAGAAGATGACCTAATTAGACAATTTATAGATATCAGTTACCTAATTTAAATTGGCTGTGGGGTAGGTGCCAAAAAAAATCCCATTATACCTTCTTTCTGCCAAGTCTTCTGTTTGCAAATTTATTATGCTTTAGAACACCACTGGAGCAGCATTTCAGGTTTATTTTTCAAGGCTCTTCCACTTCAAAGCCATAATCACAGCACACTGCAAACAGAGTTGAATTACGGTCCCGTGGAGGTGTGTTGGGGTAGCAGAATGGGTCGGCTGCCACAGCTCACCTCTGATGGGGTGAAACACCACGAGGGATGGCAAGATCTTCCCGCCATGGGTTGCCCTGTGGCCTGCTCGGTGCTGCTGGCCCAGCAGGGACGAGGGACAGGCTCCCCTGTGGTCGTGGACATAGACGTGGACATGGACATGGTTGTAGACATGGACTGGGTGTCAGCGCTTGCTTGGGACTGTGTCCAGTAGCACAGGTGATGAGCTCGGTGGTCCCACCATCCCATGGGGCTGCCGGGTGCTGGGACAGAGCCAGAGCCCTGCCCGCAGAGCCGAGCGAGGGCTGGGTGAGGAGAGGTCTGCACAACCCTCCCGGCTGACCAGGGCTGGTGGTGTGCCTCCCTAAAGGCTGGCTCCAGCTCCAGCTTTGACCTTGGCCCATTTCAACTTCTGCTGAATACTCACAAGGCCAAAGATCTCCCACCACCTCACACACCCACCGAGCACTTGTGGTTGTGGCTGTGCTGTGGTCCAGTGCGTCATCCCACTCCCCCTCACCCCCCGGTGCCTCGGCGTTTGTTAGTGGAGCAAGCGAGGAAGCCACGCTGGCGCTGGGCGCTGGACGCAGAGTAGTTTAATTTGGATGTCCTGATGGACACGCTCGACATTGGGCACTTAATGTGTTTTTATATTTAGCCCTGGTGCTGCAACTATTCTGATCGTCTCAGTGAAATCGTGTACAAAAGGGCACAATCCGCATAATGAGGTGACACAGGCGGCCTCACTGGGAAAAGAGCCGGGTGCAAGCGTGGATTGTAGGGCTCTCATTAGTCTAGTAAATGACCCTGTTTAAACATCAGCCTTTTTCTTTGCAGAAGGAGCTGGCAGATTGCAGAAACGCCGCTGCCCCAGATGAGAGAAGCGGACCCCCTGACCAGCAACGGCAGGGGCCCCCCTCCGGCCCCACCCACCCCCGCGGGCCAGGCTTGAACCGCAGCTGCTCCCGGGCGCTGCCTGGGCAGCCGTGGGCGGCCAGTGCTGGCCAGGACATTGGTGATAAGCAGCTACTCTGCAACGTGATCTCTAACATTTAAATGCTGCGGAAGAAGCAGCTGACAGCTCGGATTAAGCTGGCGTTTGAGGAATGAACATTGTTTCCTCTGTACTGCACCGCCATGGGGAGCCAAGGCTGAGCCCTCACCGTGGGCATGAGCCCGGTGTGTTGGGTCTGCATCCAGTTAGGCTGGCCTGAGATGAAAATAAAGGAGATGCTGGCTGATGTTCCTTACTGCAGTTCTCACAAAGTGAGGCGGTTGATGGGAACGCAGTGAAAAAACCAAAGGGCAGCCCGGAAAAACTGCAGCCGTGTGCTCAGATTGGGTGGAAAAGCTGCAGCCATGGGGCTGGCTCCTTGCTTGGGGCAGAAGAGGCAGAGGTACCGGCGGCGCCGGGGCGTTCGGCTCCCACCGCTGCTGGGCAGGAGAAGGAAGGGGGCTGCAGCTCCTGAGCACCCCCAGCACACCTCATCCATCACCGCGTTCCTGCCTGCACAGCCGGGGCTTTCTAGTTCCACCTCCCAAGCACAGGACAAGAAAAAAGCAAGCTGTTTGAGTTGTAACCCCTCTCCGGTGGTAGGAACAGAAGGAAACAACGGTGCGAAGGCGGGTGCTGTGTGTCTGCTTGGAAGCAGCAGAGCCAGAGGAGGCACATGCGAACACCTCTGCGTCCCACGAGCAGCCGCCCATCCCTCTCCTATCATTTGCTTTTCGTGACCGTTCGTCTGTGTGGAACGAGGTTAACCAGGGCCTGCTTGGTCGCAGACCAGCCTTGTTTCTCCTGGCGGGAAGCACAGCTTCATTGCCTGCTCCAGGCCCAGCAAGCAGAGCAGTAGGGGACCCAAGGGTACAACACCCTGACCCTCAGGTCTTGGAGCATCACCCTGAGCAAACAGCTCACAAGGAAGCCAACATCGTTCATTTGCTGTGGGTGCCCAGCACACTGTCAGATCGCATGGAATTCGCATTCCTTGGGGGCATGCTGTAAGCATTCAGCTATAATTTGTCCAGTTTCAGTAAGACCCTTTAAAATCAGATTTTGTATTTAAAATCTGTAGTGGTTGTGCAGTTCATGATGGAAATGTGTCTTTTATTCTGGCAAGTGCCTTACTAGCTTTGACTTGAGAGCTTGGTAGACGGCAAGCCCCTGTGGAAGACCCAGATTTAGAAAAGACCTTGAATTTTTTGCTGTTTTCAGCCCAAGAAGCAGGTGCCTGTCTGAAGGAGACAAGGCCTTCAGGGCTTATACCTGCTCTGCCAGCGTAATAGGGACACAGCAAGAAAGAAATAAAATCAAGATTAGTGCAGAAATATCCAACTGCTATTTCTAATCTGTAGTGTATTTATATTGATCCCCTATATCAGTGCATATGGGGCTATAAACCATTTTATGTAACTCTTAGGGAGGAAGCAATTACCCCCCAAGTGGGGCTCTGTCCCCCCGAGCAGCAGAAAGGGGCATTAGCAGAACCCGTGGGTGGGATGATGTGACGGGAGTGAGGCAGAGAGCATAGAAGGGAACTATTGCTCGTAACTACTGGGGTCTCTGAAAGAGCCCACGAGAGAGATGGGCTGGTCTATTTGTTGCCTTTAAGATTTTCAAACAGCTTCTCAGCAGCCCTCCAGCCACCATCTGCAGATGAATCAAGCTGCTGGTTCCACAGTGGGAAAAGAGGGTTAGTGTTTAGGAAAAAAAAAAAAAAAAAGACAAGCAAGAAAAACCTTGCAAAATAGTGAATAGTGAGGTGACAGCAGCTGCTGCCCATGACATGGTAATGTAGGTAGCCAAATTAAAAAAAATGCCGATAAAAGCGGGCAAAAAGGCAGCCAATTACATGAGGACCAAGGTGATAGGACTCAAGGGACAGTGCATGCACGTCACCGTGGTGAAAGACGTCTCAGTGTAGGTGCTCCATCAAACAGCAGGTTGATCCTGGCCTGTCAGCATGACAGCAGCAAAACACGGGGCAGCGCTGCCTGCCCCAGGGCTGGGTGCCCAAACACACACCGAGGGCTGGAGTCCGCACCCGCAGCGGCTGTTCTGGGGCAAATTCTGGGGGGAAGTGGCACAGAACGGTAGCTTTCGTTATTAAGTAAAATGGGAAATTACTGATCTTTTGCTGTTGAATGGATCCTTCACAGCATGGGTGGGTGAGCTCTCTGGGGTATTTGTGGCGTGCGGGAGGAGCCGTGGGGCTGGCGGAGCGTGGGGCTGTGCGTGTGCCTCTGCACAAGCAGGCAGGAGCTGGCGGGCAGCTCTGAGCTGCCTGCTCCTCTCCCGGGCAGGGCTGCGGGAGGCAGGAGCTGTGCGACACCTCCTCAGCATCCCGCTGGCTGATGGGGAGGGAATGGGGTCCGGTTTGAGTGGTGTGAGGAAGTGGGCTCAACTGCACTTGTGCTGTCGTCTGCATTAAAATGCTTCGATCTACCCGCATTTACCTCACTCTTACAGTGATTTCAAGCAAGCGTTTAAGTACGTTGGGTTTGCTTGTTTCTATAACTCACCTCCAGTTATGGAGATTTTATTAGTACATCTGGTACACCTGAGACACCGTGTTCAACACGCAGTGTTCACTTCCTGCACACAGGGCATTTTGCTGTGGACTCCAGGCTCATCAGTTTGGTCAGACCACAAGTACTTGGCTAGTTTGGCAACTAGTTTCTATCCTCTGGTCCATTGCTTCATTTAAAATATAAAAAGTGTGCACCTTGGTAAATTTAGCTGCCTGTTTCCATAAAAATCTCTGTAGCTGTTGCATTAAGCTGCTCCCCTGTTATTACTTTGCAAATTCGTAGTGCACTAGTGGGGCACTTCCTTCCCCCACGGCTCGTAATTCCACCCAGGTTTGTGGCATCTTTTGCTCCTGAACGTGGCAGGAGCTGGAGGTGCCCTCTAAGACGCTGGGCAGGACACTGGGGGACGACAGGCTGTGGGTCCCTGTCACCCTCCCCTACAGCACAGGGGGAAATCCCGCACCCGTGGCTTCCCCCTCAGCCCCCAGCCCTGTCTGTGACCCATCTTTCTGAGCAACGTGCATGGCTCAGGATCCAGAGCTAAGTTATAATTGCTTTGCACAGGGACACATCTATTTAAAGCATGAAGATTTTGGCTGACACTGAAGCACCCTTGCTGCGTGTGTTTAACTATCATCCCTCTTGCTGTGATTGTGCTGAGTATTCCTGACAGAATCACCACCGAAGCCTTTTTGCATCATTGTTTTTAAGCCATTAGAGAACTGTATCAGACTGGTAATGACAAGTTTGCTACTTGTGTGATGTGTTCTGAGTCTTTTGTTTCTTAATAGCCTCGAGGATAAGGTCAAAAACCTATGATTACGTTAGTATGAGCCAAGCCGAGGCTTCAGAAGACCACGTTGCTTTGATTCCCAGAGATCACATCTGATACGCTTTCCACGGAGTGCAGGTATCTGCAGGGAACAGTGTTTTCCCATCCAGCAGCATCAGACAGTCCCAGCTGCAGAGCTGCTGAAGATATGCCATGGTGAGGGGTGGCAGGGGCGAAATAATCTTTTGCATGAGAATTTGTTTGCTTTTCTGCAGGCAGAGGGAGTCTAAGGCTGAGTAGCCACAGCATTCACTGAGCTGATACTTGCTTCATTGTTTTGCTCTGATTTTCAAAGACTTATGTAGGAGGCAGAAGAGGTTTACAAAAACAAAAACAAGAGGGGAAAAAAGAAAAACAATGCCCACGCTTCGTGCTCATTTTCCGCTGGCTCTGGTGACCACTGCAATGGTTGCGTGAGGGCGGGGGCAAGGCGCTGTGCCCGTGCCCGTGATGGTCTCTGTGCCCTGGGTTGCCCCAACTCAGCCCCACATTCCCGTGCCCACCGGTGCTGCCCGCCCTCGGGGCTGCCCGCCAGCCCCCGCCTCCTCCCATGCCACCCTCTTCCCAAAAGCCCAGTGCAGTGGTGGGTTTTAGGCTCCTTTTGTGCTGCTTTTTCACTGCTGGAAGCGAGGAGTCACTGACCCCTGATCGGGTGCCTCAGGGGTCGATTGGCAAAGGGCTGGGCAGCAGCGGCCGGAGGGAGGGTAGGATGGAGACGGTGGGAGGATGCTGAGAGACTGCTTGAAAACACAGAGCATGGCCCTCTGCACTCTCTTCCCGAGCATGCACTCTCATGTCCCCAGGAAAAACCTGACAAACAAATATGGCCTTAAGCTTTTCTTCTTTGTCAAAAGGTTACTGCATCTGAATTTTATCTTCAAGGATTTTTCTTAGCTGAGGCACAGATACTCCTGCACTGCCAGCAGCAAGGTTTAAGAAGCATTAATCTCTTTCAGTGTGATTCTGAAATGAAATTTTCATAGAATGGTGTTATGAGCACGCACAAGCACATGAGTAGCTGAAGATAAACCCTGTCGGCTGTGGTATATGTGTTACAAAGGAGGAATTGGCAATAGTTTGCCAACCGTGTCAGCCCAGCTTTTCACAGCAAAACCTTCCCTTGAAGCTTTCCAGGCTCTGGGGATGTGTGTGGTGTGAGGTGGACACATCCCACCCCCGTGCAAGTTCACCCAGGTCGCACAGCCGGCGTGCGTGGATGGGGGAACGTCCTGGCTGTGTCCCAGCACCCGGTGACTCCCTCAGGAAACCCCCGAGGGATGCTCCTCAGCCGCCTCAGCTCCAGAGCACCCGCGGCCCCCGGCTGGGAGCTGGGCGAGTGTCCGACCTCCCGGTGGGATGCAGGTCAGCCTGGGAATCTCCCCGGTTTCATCCCACAGACACCAGCTCAGCTTGTTCCTAAGAAACCTTCTAAGGAAAAAGTGTTCTCAGGCACACTGACTCGTTTTCCAGCGGTTTTTCTGCCCCAGGCTGAATGCCGCAGCCACCCTGAAAACGAACCTCCCTGAAACTGCAGAGCTCATCCCCGGGGAGCGGGAGACCAAGGTCCAGGCTTCTCCCCAAAGCCACGGCTGAGCACACACCTTGGGTTTTTCTACAACATCCAGAGACGTGAAGAAAGTTTCAACCGAGTTTTCCTTTCACACCCTTGATGGTTATTTGCATAACTGTAAAGAGTAGCAAAAAGCATAAATCACAAACTATAAGTCATCTGGAATGTATGTTCCCCACCGAAACACAGTGGAGATTGTCCAGGCAGAAAATTTCTAAGTGATACAAATAATGGTGATGATTCTTTGGATGCAAACATTGATAAAGCACTGTTTTCCTCTATGTCAATATTGATAAGCGTGGACTGAGAACATTTACTACTAACAGTAAAAAAAAAACCAAAAAATTAACTTGCATCTAAGAAGTTAGGCTGTTCTAATTTAAATTTATTGTTTAAAAACAGTCATAAAATGCTTTTTGTCATAATTTATTCTTGAAATAAGCCTTGCTTTGAGAGTTTCCATAGTTACAGATGTTTCTGACTTTGTAATGTTAGCACAATTGACATCTACTGCACAATGAGAAGCTCTAATTGATTTTTCTGCATGGAGAGGAAAAAACAAGTGCTCAGCAATACTCGTGGCACTTAATTGCCAGTTTCTGGGGGACACGGTGATGCAATCACGCACCCAAGGGCTGCAGCGATTTGAACAGCAAGTGATAGCCCTCGTAAATGGTTTGACAAATCGCGAGATAATGTCACCAGCTGAGCCCAGGAGCAAAGCAGAGCGGCCGTGGCACCCACCGCCCACCCGCTGCCCAGACAGATCTCTTCTGGTCACCAGCAGCTGCTCATCCTGGGGTCTCCGACTGACTTAAGTGTGAGCTATCGAAGAAAAAAGTACTTGTGCTATTTTTTTTTAAATGGTCTTTTCAGTGTTTGAGCTAAGTTAGTTATATTGACAACAGTATTTAAGTCATAAATGTGGAGATCTGGTTATATAGCATATTGTTTTTCATAGTTGCCTTGTTCCATCTTTATAACAGTGGAAGATGATGACTCACGTTGTGGAGAAACAGCATCAATTCATATTGAGGAAAGTAAATCCACTCTCCATTTCTCTGACTTGTGGGGCTGTCACTTCAGTGTAACGTGTGAAGTCTTTTTAAATGTAATCTCATTTTCTGAAATTGCCTCTCACTAGGGCATTCTTATTCCTTCTTCCCTGGCTGTTTGATTATTTTGAACAACTTCTAATCAGGCAACAATGGGATCAGGAGAGAAGTATCTGGGCTAGAAAACAAGGTGGATTAAAGTGTTAAGGCAGTAGGAAATCAGGAAAGATTAGGATTTTCAATTTCCAGTACCAAAGGCTAATTCTTCTGAGATTTGTAAGAGCAGTTTAATGGGCTGAGGAACATCAGGCTAAACTTCTTGCCTCCTTAAATCTGTTTTCCTCATCTCTCGCTGTTACCAAAGGTGGTTTTTTTAATACTAGTTTGAGGGGATTCAGAGAATGAGATGAAAGCACATATTTAAAGAGACATATGGTACAGTGATTTGTGGAAGAACTTCTGCTGACCGACTGTGAGGTTGTTCTGGGTTCGAGTAAGGAGAAGTTGTAGCTGCCAGCGGCTGAGCATCTGCAGTCCCGCAGAGATCTTGGCCAGCAGTTTCCACAAACCTTATTCCTATTTAAAGTTTTAAAGATAATGGAAATTCCTTGTGAAAGCTGAAATTACTTAAGAAAAGTATTAAAATGTGGCAGGGAAAATGCACAAGCTCGAGCTAGACTCGAGGGTAATTTAAGAATCAAATTACATTTTCATTGGGTGGTGACAGGAGCTTGTTTCCTGCGTGGGGAGTTGCCTGGGAGTCCACAACGCTCGTAAACTCGGTGGAGCTGGAAGTTCAGCACAGTTGTACTAATGGAGGCAGCTGGGGAGTGGAGGTGGAATAAAGGTGCTCTCTCTTTCCTGGTGGAAATTAGAAAAACAGCATGAACTCCAGCCTCTTTTAAAAAAGGAGGTAAGTCCTTCCCACAGTGAGGTAAGAACAAGAATAAGCTTCATTCCGCTTTTTTCCAACCCTAAATACGAGTGGAAGAATTGTGTTGGTGACAGTTGGAGCCCATTGTGTTAGATAAGGAACCACCTCGGCAGGAATACGGAAAGCGGAGAATGCACTGAAATAGTTGTTAAAATGCCCACTTGAGGGGGACCAAAGGGGCTCAGCCAGCAGTGAACCATCACTTACATCAGTGCCTGCAAATAAAAAAAGAGAGTAAAATACCTGGAGAGCCATTGCCCTGTGCCGAGGGATAAGAATAAACATCTGCTGGCAGCTTCACGGAGCCAGCGTGCTCCCCGACACTGCCAGGTGGGAGATCCGACACTCAGTGGGGTCCCTCTGCTCCAGCATAAAGTTCTGGGCTGAAAAACTTCTGGAGTTAATAAACATTTTGTGAAGTGTTTTGGCTGTTGACATCCTGAACCCAGCTCTGTTCTGGGGCTGTCCTGCCTGGCTCAGGGTCTGCCACGGTTATCCTGCAGAGGGTTGCAAGGGGCTGTCCTGGAGCATGAAGAGCAGCATGGGAGAAACTGGGACTGTGCTTCCCAAATCCTGAAATAGATGGGACGGAAGCCGTATGCCAGCAGCGTTCAGGGATCGGTATCCCGACGGTGAACGAGTCCTGATGGGCTCTGTGAGCGGTGTGGGGAGCACCGGTGGCAGAGCAGCACTCAGGCTGGGTGTGGAGAAAGAAGGGAGGGGAGATAAAGCAATGGGACAGGAAAATTGTCGTCATGCCGACGTCCTGGGAGGCAACAGTGGTACTTCTGTAGGTACCAGATGTTGGTATGCTGACATACCTTAGACCCCTGCTTAATCCTGGAACCAGGAACACTATTGCCACTAACAGTGAGGGCTAATTAGGATTTTCCTTTACGGTTAATTTCTGTTCTGCAACTTCCATGCTTCATTTTCAGCCTACAGTGCTGCAAGCCGGGGGTTACGCCAGGGCTCAGGACAGAAACCCAGGTGAGCTGAGGGAAGCAGCCACCAGACAAGGATCAGTGTCCTGCCCAAGCGAGGGGACTGACAGCCGGGGGACACAGCCCAGCACCTGCAGCACCCGGGATCTCTCAGAGCCCAAACACCATGATGACCTGCAGAAATTCAGCCTCTTGCCAGCAAGAAGATGACAGAGGTGGCTGCTCCCTCCCCTTCTTCTTCCTCCTCCTCCTCCTCCTCCTCCTCAGGGCGGCCAAGGGCCATGCCCCAGGGCAGGACCCGGCGCTGCTGCTCCTTGGCGGCTGGAGGCTTTCCAGTCCCACTTTCCTCGCTGGCTCATACCTCAGATGTTCAACGAGTATTTGTTTAAATTGGTTGATCGTAGCAGGATTAATTTGTTTTGAAGGCTGAGCCAGAAAATATTTGGCAGCTGGATAGGAAAATCTTAAACAAACAAACAAAAAAACCCTTAAACTGTAAAGCATTGCTTAATTTTTCAGCCTTAGGCATAAAACACCTTAGAGAAATCATGAGTTCTGTAAGAGTAATGAGGGAAGAGTTGTTTCGTTTCCAAGCTCCGGTCTCAGTTCTGTTGGTGGTCGTTGCTGTGTCAACAGCCTGAGCTGCTGCGGCCACTGACGCCGAGTGCCGAGGAGCCTCGGGCACCTTCCCGAATGAGCAGAAGCACCCATCATCTTCCCTCCCCACACTAACAACAAGAGCAAGACAAGACAAAGCATAATCAGAGCTTTAATGTCCCTTCTCCAAGACCACTGTAGCGTTTTGGCTACAGATGTCAAGTCCATACACGCTCAAAATATAAATGCGAAATAAGCCAGAGAAACTAGTTGGAAGAAACAGTTTCAAGTTTCCCTTTGGGGTGTTTTCTACACAAATACACTTCATGCTCATTTGATTACTGATGCAATTTGAGATCTGTAAACTAATTTTTACACTGAGGTAGTGAGACAGTGCTACACTAGCCGGTGAGATGTTTGAGCTTTCTGCTCTTCAGGCACTGGGCCCGTGCTGGCGCTGGGTGACCCGCGGGGCAGAGGGGCTCATCACTGGCTGTGCCAGGGACTTCCAGCCCATGCTTCCTCCTGGCAGGACCAGCTCCACCAGCTCTCTCTGGCACAAGCTTGTTGAACTCACGCTTGGGAATCTCCAGCAATACAGAAGCTACGGAACCCACGGAAAGTCAGTTCCAGCACACAGCTGAAATTTCCACTAATGAGTTTCCTTGTGCCTCGACCAAAATTTCTGACCTCGAGAGGAGAGCGCTGTGGCTCGTTCTGTGAGCTTTCAGGAGCAGCCAGTCCCCTGCTCCTTTAGGACGTGTTCAAGAGCTTCAGGACTGTCACGTCTACTGCTGCCAGCTCCTCTACAGGTTCAGTGACCCGTCCCTCTGCTTTACCTCCTTGACTGTGGTTTCTGGCCATTCTCCATCCTGTTACTGGGACTCTGGGCTCTGCTTCCCTGCCCTTCCCCATCCTGATGTGTCCCAGCACTGATGGCGAGCGGTTCCCTTCCTTTCTGCAGCACAGAAACACAGCCACCAGGTTTGGGCTGAGCGTGGTTCTCTGCCTGGGTGAGCCCTGGTGATTCGCTCCTCACAGCCAAGGGAACACATGCCGTGCAAGGATGGCTCTGCAGGGAGGTGGCCGGCACTGCCACCCAGCGTTGGCAACCCCAAGTGAGAACACTGTCCGTCCATGCCCAGGGCATCAGTGGCCACCAGCCATGGGATGCCACCAGCCATGGGCCGGCCCAGTGTCCAGCTGTGCCACCACATCCTCCTCACACAGCTCCTCCAGCGACCCCCACTCCCTTGACATCTCAGAAACTGGGATGTCTTTGGGGGGGAAAAAATGCTGATGTTGCAAAAATCTCTCAAGACTTTGATGTAGACAAACATCTCTCAGGATCCAGGCTGAGAATCCCATTCTGGTTTTACTTGTGTCCCAAGACACTTGAACAAAAGTTTTCAGAAGGGAAAGACTAATAAATCAAGACTGTACTTCTCCGGGCCTCCTCTCCCGAGCGCTCAAGGGAACTGGTTAAAATTAGCAAGGAATGTGGGCCAGAGGAGCCCTGCCTTGCCTTTGCTGCACCCTGCAGAGCCTGCGGCGCCGTGCCGAGCCCATCAC
>NW_009709960.1:18836-23563 GCF_000703405.1 Apaloderma vittatum | reverse complement strand
GAGGGGGCAGAACAGGTCCCGCTCCCCATGGCCAGCCCGGCATGCCGGGCAGGTACCAGCCCTCGGACTGGAAAACGAGCCCGCTAGCGATGCGGGAGGAGGTCAGGTCCAAAACACCATCTCCAATTTAAATGCTGGGGAAAAAGCGGGATGAGGCATCCCAGGGTCTGTGGGGGTTTAAGGTTCTTTTTCCACCAAAAAAGGTGACTGGAGGCTGTTAAGCCACGGATTGCTGAGACCTCTTTGCACCCTCGCCTTGCTGCCCATGGCAGGAGAGTTGGAACTAGATGTTCTTTAAGGTGTCTCCCAACCAAAATCATTCTACGATTCTCTGATCTCAAAAAGGAGCGTGGATAGAGGGAGAGCCTTGGCCATGGCAGCAGCCACCAGCGAGGCTGAGGAAACGTCCTTGGGACGATGTTTCAGAGCAAGGTCCTGCAATCCCAAGTACACACTAAAAATCAGCACAAAGCATCTGCTGCCGCAGTGCCCATGGAGCCAAAAGCGGGTCTGAGGGAGGCAGGGAGGAGCCTGGCGGTGGGGGCCAGGCAGCCATGGGCTGTAGGTTTGCCTCCTGGGTGTCCTGCCCGCCCAGAGCTGCCTGCTCCCAGGGCAGGAGGGGCAGGAGCAAGGTCCTGCAATCCCAAGTACACACTAAAAATCAGCACAAAGCATCTGCTGCCGCAGTGCCCATGGAGCCAAAAGCGGGTCTGAGGGAGGCAGGGAGGAGCCTGGCGGTGGGGGCCAGGCAGCCATGGGCTGTAGGTTTGCCTCCTGGGTGTCCTGCCCGCCCAGAGCTGCCTGCTCCCAGGGCAGGAGGGGCAGGAAGGTTTCCGAGAGGCTTCCCAGAATTTGCTGCTTTTGCTTGTTAGAAATTGAGCATGAAAAGGATGCTGAGCTCCAGGAAGCAGCAAGATCCCGCAGGCGCATCCTCCCCCTGAGCAGGATAAAGGGAGCCCGGAGCAGGGTGTCCCCAGCCTCCAAACGTCACACTTGAGCAGACCAGCTGCTGCTGAGTAGATGCCCATTTGTAAAATTTTATGCCGTTTTTTCCCAGTTGTTTCCAAGCAACAAATAATCTGTGCTTTGGAAAAACCAACTAATTTTTCTTAAGAAGAGACGGCGATGGTGGCAGAGCCCTCCGTAGTTCAGCTGCAGTGCTGACAGCTCTGTATACAGCTGCTGCATTACGCAGCACCCCCCGAGACACAGAAAAAGAGGGGAAAAGGGGCCCATATGGAGAGATTCCCAAGCTCACGGCCAAGGCCCTGATCATCTGGTAAATCACTTCAGTCTTCTCCCTTCCTGCTTTGCCTCTCTTGCCAGTTCGGGCCATCAGTTTTACAGGAGATGAGACTGTCCTACCTCTGTGACAGCAGCACAATGAATTAATGTGCATTTAGCTGAACCACTCCAACAGGCAGGTACTTTGGCTTTTTTAAATTTTCTGCAGCCTGTATCACTTTATTACAGGAGTTCAAAGCAATCGCACTCAAGCAAGCAGCGCCCAGTGGCAAGCCAGATCCCAAGGGCTCTCTTTACTATTGCCTTTCTATTTTAAGCACGGGGCATTATTGTTAATGTATTTCCTATGTTTGGTTTCTATCAGAGTCAGTTTGTTTAACTAATAGGCAGATTTATTTACTGGAAGGAGGGGGAAAGCAGCAGTTAAAAGGATACAGCAAATACAGCAGACATTAATCTTGACCCCAGCAAAACCACTGGCAGCACCTTGGAAATTTTTCAACTTTTCTACAAGGTCTTTAGGTAGCCAAAATAATGCCTTAATCTGCACATTCCCAACTCCAAGGTCTGCTACAGCAAGGGCTTGTGCTGAAGAACAGCCTTTGCTGCAAAAACCAATGGAATTTGTTGGGCAACTCAGGAGCCACTGCCAAAAAACCTAGTTCCCATTTGTCTCCAGAGGAGATGCCTTACTGCTGCTCAGGGCCTACAGTGGAGTCACTTTTCTGGTTTAAAAGCAAAACAATCTCCATCAGAAAAGGACAATAATTCAAAAAAGAACAGTAATGTCTGAAGTTTAAAGAAATTCAATGTTGTCAGTCTGAATATCAGATGACTGGAGATACAGGCAATAATTTGACTTTGACTTCAACATCCATGGCTCCTATACTGAAGGTAAAATTTACAGTGACAACCTTTGTCCACCCTGATAGTCCCTCTAAAATCAGAAAGACTCTTGGCATTGGTGCTAACACGTGTGATCACTGCAGCTTATTTGGGGTTAATGATTTATATGGTGTAATTACACAGGGAGGGGCAGGATGTTTATGTGCCTCTTTTGAAGCTATGTGAAAGCCCAAGATTTAAGGAGCTCAAGTAATTAGCAACACATCACAGAAAAATGCCTTGTCTCTGGACTCGAACACCCAAAGGGAAGACACTTGCTCCCTTTCTTAATCGTTCCTTCTTGCTGAAGGCAAGAGAGGCAACAGCCATGCACGCTGGCAGGACACTTGCTCTCAGCAGCCCTTGGGGTCCTCGAGTCTTCTGCCCTCCATCCCCTCTGGGAATCCAAGGAGCCAACCTGCCTCCACCAGCACGTGCTAAGAGGAGTTTCAGGCTTTTCTTTACTTCAGGCCAGTTCTCCTTACTGATGCTGGTCCGTGCTCGCCTTTTGCATGTTCATTTTGCCCTCTTCCTGGTTTGTATGTTCTCTAAAGCCACCAAATCCTCCGTGGATGGGGTGGCTGTGCTTATCCCTGGCCTTTCTCTCCACCAAAATTCTTCTTTCATGGGCACCCAGCTTTTTCTCACCAAAAAGCCAAAAGGATGCTCGCACTCAGTCCTTAGGGGTCACCCTGCACCTTACATCCCGAGGGGTTCTTTGTTCCCAGCAGACCAGATTGATGCCTCCCCCTGCCACTTCCATCTGTCCTCTCTTCTGACATCTCCAGCCATACAGCTCGGTTTAAGACCATGTTAAATTAATCGGGATTAGACCTTGCTCTCTCTTGAACAGGCTGATCATTACAGGAGGCTTCCAATTGAGACATGTCACTGATTCCAGAGGTGAAACATTTCCTCTTACAACTACAAACCAGCATCTGGGATGCCTTCCAGCTGGAAGGTGCTGGAGCACCAACCTGTAGAAATCCAGCGATCTGTCTGCTTGATTATCCTGATCAAGTGCTCATTTAAGCAGCATTTTTTCTGCTCTCTACCATCCCCTGTTATCTTCTTGCACCCTTCATAATTTCTCTCAATCCGTTATGTTCCTCTCCCAGAAAGGCTATATTGGAAGGGCAGATTAAAACTTTACAGGGAGAGTTGAGAATAAATGTCTGTGGGGATTTACTACCTGTCAGCACTTTTATCTCATCCCTTGGGAAGAAGTGTCTGTGTGTGAAATACAACAATCATCATCTCAGGCTTATCCAGCAAGCTACACCCATAGACAAGTTATCTTCTTTAAGTATATTGATTCTTCCTGAGTTTGTTTTTTATTTGCTTCTCTTCCTATTTGTTGTTAGCAAAGGTTGGTCATTCTGGAAATCAGTCCCTGAGCAACAAGCGGTGGGAGGGCTGGTTTGTGTCTGAAATTCGGCTAAAGAGCTGTAGCATCCAGACATTGGCCATGATCCCACCAGTCACCACAAGCTGCTTCTGGAGAAAGGCATCTGCCACACAGCTTTTTTTTTTAGTATCCTTTTCAGCAGAACTACTGAAGGCATCTCTGCAAAGTTTTTTTAGGACTCGTTCCCAGTACGAACGAAAATACTACAGCGGGGCAGCAGAGGCTGGATGCGGAGGCACGTAAACAGCCCTTACGGAGCGCCACTGCCAAAACAAATGAACTCGCACAGTGGGAAAGCACAGGGCTGCATCCCAGGAGTGCGTCCTTCACTCCACAAATCCTTTCCAAGAGGCACACTTCCACTGCTACTCAAAATTTGGTTTACATTTATCCACTGGATGTTCTGAAAAGCCAAACTCCCTGACACCCAGGCGCAGTTAAATCCCCTCTTGCCTGGCCTCATCAGTTGGCCACCTCCTGCAAGAACATGTGAATGAACAGAAAGGAATTGAGGTAAGGCTAGATATATGTTTATGCATTAAAAAAAATACATTAAAAAGAGTCAACATGAGTCAATGGTAAAGTAGTTGCAGAAAAGAGCACAAAAATAATCTCAGTGACAGTGCCAACATCAAAGACAGCATGTGACAAGAGAGAGGACACAGAAAGCACAGCTTGACGTAGATAAAAGCGTGTCTGGGGAGACAGAGCGCAGGGAAAGCAGAAGAGCTCAGTCACATCAGTGTGGAGCTGACTCCACAGAGGCTGAAAAGTCCCATCTACTTAGAAAATAGTCCCAACAGGAAAACAAGCATGTCTAAACTACCCACCTCTCTTCTCAGGAAAGAGGACTGGCAGTTGGATTAAAGAGCAAGTCGATCTCTGGAAACTTCCCTTGTCTTCCCTGCCACAGCCTTGACAAGTGTTTTGGTTACGGTGGCACATTTTTTCATTACTTGCATATCTCCTGTGGAAAAAAACCCAACAAATGAAGTGTGTGGTGAGCCTAAGATGTGTTACAACGTGCCTGTGCTCTCCTAGGCACTCGTCCTGTGCTTCATTTCTCTGAAGCCAGCAGCTTAAAGCCCAGACCCTGTGTGCTGCATGTGCTACTTGTGCTTGTGCTCACAGCAACACAGGCTTTGGGCAGAAGGGGCAGGTTGGGTTTCCCCAAGGCAGAGCAAAGGTG
>NW_009709960.1:0-18805 GCF_000703405.1 Apaloderma vittatum | reverse complement strand
GGTTCCCCCAAGGCAGAGAAAGGGTCCCGAGTCCCGGGAGCGGCAGCCGTAGCTGACAACAGTGACTCTATTGCCCCATGGACACGAGAAACGGGTGTACGGCCACGAGGAGCAGGACAGGTTGGGTCAACGCCATGCTAACCTGTACCTGCCGAGCCCACCAGCAACAAGACTGACTTGCTGGAAACAGCAACTGAGATTTTCTGTAGCAAGGACTAACATTGTCTAAAGAATTCTATATGAGTCAGGAAAAAAAAACAGAAAAAAGAAGTAGAAGACATTTTATTTGCCAACATCAGCATAGAAGTAAGTGCAGAAAAGAAATTCGTTAAGTCATGGTATCCAAAGGACTCAAGGGAAAAGTAGGAGGGGTGTGATCTAGTAATACTTGAAATTTTGTTTTTGCCAGAACTGTGGGTTGAACTTTCCTCTTTAGATGTGTCTTTAATGTCTTTATATAATTAATTTCTAAGTTGGTCACCATGGCAGCAATGGCAGACGCATATGAATGAAAATAGACATCAACAAAGAGGAGACTGGAAAGTAGCTGGATGTTGTTTTTGCAGTCTCTGTTGGTCTTGGATCCTCCAGCTCCCAAGAGAGAACAGTCCCCTGGCGAGGGCTGGTGGCCAGGCTGCAGGGAGCAGGGCTGCTCTACCGCCTGGGGACGGGGCTAAGCTTTTCTCCATCAAGCTGAGCTTAGGACCCTAGACCCAATCTCTTGGGCAGGGAAGACTGACAGCTTTATTGCCATCTTCCCACGTTTCCTCCTACTGCTGATCAGCAAAGACAAATTTGCTCCAGCCGCAATACAAAACACCTGCTTTGTTTATTTAGTCGGCAGTTGTGTAAGAAATGAGTGAACCTTCACACTGTACGCTCCTAAATTCAGCACCTCAGTCTCCTTCTGTGCCTCAGAAAGCTGCTGTTTGATGTAAGGCTGGGACAACAAAGCGATGCCGAACCCCTGCACTCAAAGAAGGAACGAAACATCTGTCACAGCACGGTTGGCAGCATGTTTATAAGCATCTGCTTGTAAACTTTGCTGTCTTGCTCCCGTGCTACCTAGCTTACTTTTTAGGTTGCAGTGTGCTTCTGCAGCCCTCAGAGCCCTCTCTGGCTGGGGAATATGGGAGACAAAGACTTAATATAAGAGAAATGCCCTTTGCAACTATAAAAACCTCCTAGTGTGAATTCTGTGTCTAAAGACTGTAATACAAGAGTAACTTTACACCAATAGTGATTGAAGGGATCAATCTAAGCACACATCTCAGTGTTTCAGTGGCTTTGGCAGTCCTGAAGAATAAAATAAAGTTGTAGCATTATGGTGTTGTTTAATATAGTCACAACAATAACACTCCTTTTATAAGATTTCATTTCATAAATTATTTTTTAAGGTGATGTTGACTTGTAGCTGAGTGGTCTTTTCTCCTGCATGTCTACTTGTCAGGGCTGCCCTTTGTTTTTCTGTGTTTACTGGTGCACTGAGCTCAGCCTTTCTTCTCACTGCGGCAGTTAATTTTGCATACATAGTATTTATTTTATTAGGTATTTTTTCTTTTTCACAGCTGAGTTTGTTCTGAGTTCCATCTTTTACTACAGGACCCATGTTAGCAATGTGTATCAGAGAAACTACCTCATCTTTTTAGCTTTGTACCACACCCCCATGGCATTTGGGGCAGTTTCCAGGTCAGGTTTTGGTGCTCCTGGAACCGCAGGATGACTGTTGGTGGGGCTAGAATGAGCAAGGACAGGAGGGATCAGCAGTTTCAGCCCAACTGATCCCACTGTGGTCATGCTCAAGGCCCCTGGAGGGTGGAGAGAAATGAATCATAGAATCACAGAATCATAGAATTACAGAATTGTTAAGGTTGCAAAAGACTTCTAAGATCATCAAGTCCAACTATCAACCCAATGCTACCATGACCACTAAACTATATCCCAAAATGCCACGTCTACATGTTTTTTTAACACCTCCAGGGGTGGCGACTCCACCACTGCCCTGGGCAGCCTGTTCCAGTGCCTCACCACTCTTCTAGTAAAGAATTTTTTCCTAATAAGACAATCTAAATCTCCCCTGGTGCAACTTGAGCCCTTTTCTTCTTGTCCTATCACTAGCACCTTGGGAGGAGACCAACACCCACCCCACCACAACCTCCTTTCAGTACTCCCAGCCCAAGAGAGGAGAGCACAGACACCTTGAGGAGCAGCCGACTAGCCAGACATTGATAAAACCAATACCAAATCTAGGGAAATTAAGTTATATTTGATTGGTTAACGACATCGTGGAACACTCTTCAGTCACTCTTCAGCCAGAGGTGAATACCAGACTTTTTCTCAGACAGAAGAAAAGCCTGAAGTCGTGCCCAGAGTCCTGTAGGAAAGTAGCCACTGTGACGCCAGGGCCCCCGTGGGGCTGTGATGAGGGTCTGTGACGTCAGGGCCCCCGTGCCACCCAAACGGTGTGACGGGAACCAGGCTTCCTCCTACTGCATGCCTTGACTTCCTCCTTGAAGGAAATCTCTGGTGGAAGGATTTACATATATCTATGTTAACATAAACAGAGAGTGGAAAAGGAAGTTTATACAAAATGGAAAGAGTAGACAGTTTTCCAAATGCGCTGTTTGCTGAATCTTATCTAAATTAACCAGCCACGCTTAGCCATCCAAGAAAGGTCTGAGAGGGAGTGTTGTGCTCACAGGACGTTGAGGATTTCAGTGTTGCACTTAGATAAAACTGATTTAGATCAGAGTTATGAGGGATTAGATAAATAAACTGCTTTCCTGCTCCAGAGAGAGGCTGGACGTTCCAGTTTTTAGGGTGAAGAGGAAAAAGCAGCTAAAAAGGAAGGTTGTGTCGATCCTTTACCCATTTCTGATCCACGTTTAACAAGCAGCAGAGGCATCTCCAGACTGTCAGTAACGTGGTTTCTGAGAAACCGATCTTAACAGCAAACTTCTGCGAGTGTCAGCATTGCGTTGCACAGGCACCTCAGAGGATGGTGAGGCGGAGCACATTGTTATCCCTGATTGAAGTTTAAGCTTATGCCCACCAGTTCGATCCTTTACCCATTTCTGATCCACGTTTAACAAGCAGCAGAGGCATCTCCAGACTGTCAGTAACGTGGTTTCTGAGAAACCGATCTTAACAGCAAACTTCTGCGAGTGTCAGCATTGCGTTGCACAGGCACCTCAGAGGATGGTGAGGCGGAGCACATTGTTATCCCTGATTGAAGTTTAAGCTTATGCCCACCAGTAGGACCGCAGGTGCTGCTGCAGAGGCTGGAGCCCCCACGGTGAGAAGGGGCTCCCTTGGGGTCTCCGGCACCAAGTCCTTGGACAGCCAGTTACACGGGACATTTGGGGCTCAAAAAAAAATAATAACTTGCTTATTTCACAGTTTTTTATTTGTTTCTAGGAAATCAAAAGACAATTTTATCAGAGAAAAGTTTGTTTCCATGATCATCAAATTTTCTGCCTGAGACAAGAACTTTATCTGTAGGAAGCGAGGTTCAGCCAATCGCTCTTTTTGGTTTGTTGATTTTCTAGTTCCATTGGACTATTTTTCTGACCTTTTGACCAATTTTAATGTAATTTGATAAAGACTGAAGTTTATTAACAAACTGCAGGTTTCATGGATCGGAGAGGCAGGAGGTCTTGCTGGGGCGAGCGCAGCCAGGAGGGACCCTGGGCACTGGTGCAGCAGACACCGCACTGGACAGACAGACAGGCGGAGGGACAGACGGTGGCCCAGTCCCCGCCTGCACTTGCCAGCCTGGGCTTGGTCCTTGTGCGACCACCTGGTCTGGACCTACTTCTCTTTTAGTGCTCTGCCGAAGGGTTCGGGATTAACAAGGTGGTAACGTAGACTCCCAAGTATCGCGGCCGAGCCACAGCCCGATGAGCAGAAAGTGAAGCACTGAACTATTTATGTTCCAGTTCCTAAAGCTATTTTTAATACAGCTTCAGAGACTTGCTGTATTATCCTTCCTTTTTAGCGTCTGGTTCTTTTCTTAATCTCATCTCATTTTCCCTGCCCTTTCTTTATCTTTGGATCAATTTATACCATCCTTTTTATCATGGTCTAATCAGAACACGCTTTATGATTTCAGATAAATGTAGTCATGGTAATTTTCCACTCCATTTAGGTCAAGTCAGGATGAAACAATTTTTTTTAAATCTTATCTAGTAACCACCAGAAATGGCTCCTTGTTAAACTGTCGGTTCCCTTGCTTTTATAACTTTATTAGATTTTAATGTCAAGTGTCAATCTCCTTTACGGAGGTTTTCAGGAAATTGGTTCCGCACTGCAAGCCAACCAGTAAACCCTGGAAAGAAAGGCAAAGTGTCCCTTTTTCTCACCCCTCAGCATTCACGGGGGTGGCTGACGGGGACCTTCCCCTCCCTCTGCTCCCACTAGCACAGCTCGAGGTGATCCCGCTCTGGCAGGAGGGATGGACCTGATGATCTTCAGAGGTCCCTTCCAACTTGGACCATTCTGTGACTGTGTGATTCTGTGATCCCCCCCAGCCACATCGCCACATGTTGGGACCCTACGTGTCTCTTCAGCAGCCAAACCCAGCCAGCTGGGAGTGGGGCTTTGCCAACACCAGGCACACCAGCACCAGGAAACCTGCGCTGATCTGCATGGGCTTGGTCCTGGCCCCACAACATCCCCTTCTGAAAGGGTCGCACCTGGGATTTACCCACTGGGGATGCCCAAGAGGACGCCGTGGAGGGTTTGGGAGTGGCAGCAGAGGTCAGGGAGGAATCCCGGTGGCTGAGCCCTGTCCCAGCCGCACAAGACCATCACGCCGGCAGCAGGGCTGTGACCTTGCTGGGGCTTTCGCCTCCCGTCTGCAGCCGGCAGAACACTGCCGGGCTTTTCTGAAGCACTTTGAGCAAGAACTCTGTTATCTTTGGGTGACACACACTATCTGAGCTTTGATAATATTACCTGTAATAATATTATTCAGCTTCAAGCACGCTAGCAGAATGTTAGCAATCTTTTCATTTGATATTGCATGATTTCAAAAACATTTATGTGCCAAATTGTCATTCTTCTCCCCTATTTTATCCTTTCTCTGAAGATGGTATTGGTTCCAGCTTTGAAATGCAAATACCAGTCCCAGTGCTTTCGCTTCTCTTGCAAAGGTTAAGAATACATTTATCGTGCTGTTCCTGGCTGGCTGGAAAAGGGCAGGAGATGGGGACCGAGACGAGGGCTCTGGCACCACGCAGGGCCCAGCTCAGCCGTGGCAGGCTCCATAACCCCATGGGTTTATATTGGCCTGTTACATTTAGTTCAGATTTTGTTTACATATGAGAGGTTGTTTTGACTGAATAGTGTAGCTATTGGCAAAGCTACCTACAAGCCTCGAAGTCTGTGAAGTGAGGACAAAAGTGTTCAGGATAAACATTATTTTAAAAGCTCAAAGTAATTAGTGTAGCTAGACATTTTAATTTTAAAATTGTGATATGGCTGCTGGTCAGTGTGCACAGAGGGTGGGCAGTGGAGTCCGGGCACGGAACATGAGTTTGGCAGAGTTCGGCATCAAGTCCTTCAGTGCTGATGGGACTTTGAGTAAGGGACAGCTCCTGGCATGGAGGGGTCCAGGCAAACTTGGACACAGATCTGGGATAAAATGACTGTGAATGCATGAGGTGCTGAAATTTTGAGATGGTATCCAAATGGCTCATCATATTCAGCCACCTCATCCTTCTGTGACGGATGAATACATATGTGAACTCCTCTAGAATGAAATAAAATCAGTGCTTGTCAGTAGTCTGCAGAGTTTAAATTCTGAAGACTGCACTACGGATATTGCTGCTTAACAATTAAAGGTGGCAGCACAAACTAGTATCAAGAGTGCTAAAATCAAAATGAAGTAAGGAAATTACTCAGTGAGGCTTTTATTGAGCTTGAACAGATGTCAAACCTCAGCATAAAAAGCTGAACCTGTGTAATTTCTACTTTCAAAACGAAACTGAAAAGCAAAAGAACAGACTGCCAATGTCTTTCACTGAGTTATCTAAGGCACCTCAGGACACCTCAGCACCACAAACCCCTCTTCTCGAGGAGCTGGCAGCCGTTGCAGGATGCAGTGACCCAAGCATGGCTCACGGTAACCCAGCATCAGTTCAGCCAAGTCCTCACAGACCATGCAAAACTGCTTGCAATCCACAACGCTGCCCCTCTTTTTGCTGCTTGTCTTCAAATGCCCTTGGACTTCCATGATTTTAGACTAATTTAAAGTTGCGACTTCATGTTTCCCTCCCTGGTGCTGATGACCAAGGTGCATGGCAACCTGTGCTGGGCTGTCAATGCCTTGCAATAAGACCACAAATGACAAAACAGAAAAACTCCAAGTCAAGTTCTGCCATTGACACTGGATCAATACCAGGACCACAGGGCAATTGAGGTGGGAAGGGACCTCATGAGAGAGGCAACCCAGCCTCCTGCTCCAAGCCGGGTCAGCTGTGGGGTATCTCTATCTGGCGCGGTCTGGAAGCCACCAAGGATGGAGACTGCACGACTTCTCAGAAAAGAATAACTCTGCTTGACCATCCTTTTGGGGAGAAATCTTTTCCCTGTCACCAGTCTGAACCTGGCTGCTGTCTGTTCATAACCATCACACCACCCTGCCCTGGCTCTGTGTTCGCTGCCCTCTCTGTCACTGCTGGCGGGACCCGGGGCTGCAGCAGGACCGAGCAGTGCCCGCTCAGGGTGGTCGAGCTGTGGCCAGCACAGGAGCCAGAGCTGCTTGCTGGCCACTGCTCTGTGGATGCTGCTTGGGGGATGTCTGCAGGTTTTTCATTTTTAAGATATTTAGACTTATCCAGGGAGGGCAGTTGAGGTATAACGGGGCTGCTGCATCCAGCCCTTGCCAAATGTCCCGTGCCCTGCTTTTACGGAAAGAGAGGCTGATGCCACATTGCCTTACGGCTCCCATCTCCTCTCGCCACAGGGGTGCCACTGACACTGACGGTAGGAAACGCCCCATGACGAACCTCCCCATTGGGTCACGGTTACTGCAAAAGCAGCTCTATGGAAACGCAGCTACTGCAAGATCTGCTTTAGTAAGTTTTGAGCAGTTAGCTGTTTGTTTTGTTCTGTGCTTTAATGGGAGAGAGGGGAACTATTTGCTGGGATTTTTTAAGATTTCTTCTGGATACAAGTTAGGGAGTAAATAGCCTTTTAAGAAATGAAGTGAATGTTATCAAGAGTATGGTGCTCTAATTATAATTACATAACTCGTATTTCAATTTGATGGGAATATTAAAAGGATTCCTGGGAGAGTTTTGAACAGTCTAAAAGTGCAACAGCATAAAACTTAGTAAACTTTGCCTTCTTTTGGAGGACATATCCTTAAAGGGCCAGGTTTAGCTGCCAGTGCTACAGGCTTTGCAGAGGTGGTTTCCTCAAACTCCCTGAAAGATAAACTAACTTTCACACTAGAATTTTCTCCCATCCATGCGATAGAGTAATGATAGGTTTTATTGTTGTCAAGGCTGGAATCCAGAGGACTGTGTGAGTGGCTGTAATGCATAAATATTTTCAGTGCCTGCCTTATTTGTATAGAATACAAGATGTATTTATAGCCCTTATGAATACAAGATGGATGTGAGTCAAGAGAGAACTGTGTCTGAGCAGGCAGGAGCATTTGCTGATCTCTGTAGCTGTTTCAGAGGGACTTTGGGGAGCAGGAACGTTATCAGGCCTCTTCCCCGTTTAAGCGCTTGAGCTTCTCAGCAGGTCAGGTTCCCACAGGCAGCGAGGAGCTGGGGAGATGTGTTGTCACGAGAGAAACAATCCTGTAAAACTGCCTCTCTCTGGAGTCACGCTTGTGCCTGTGGGGCCGCACATGCGCCCCTCTTGGCGTAGCTCACAGCTGCCAGGGGCAGGAGTGCCCTGAATGCCTCCATGGCACCCAAAGGGCTCGTGGCCCTGCCCGGCGTAGCCCAGAGACCATGCCAGAGGAGGAGGAAGGGTCGCTCTTCGCACACCTCCGCCTTCACAGGGACCAGAGCCCGGCCCAGGTGGGCCGGGAACTGTCGGGTCGGTGGGTGCGCGGCTGGGGCGGGGAAGCTGCTGCTTCTCACAGGGAGCAACTGTTCAAACGACACCAGCCCTCCGTCCCGAGTCCCTCTGTTTATTCACAAGCCTTGACCAGACATTTCCCAGCCTTTCTCCCCTCTGATTTCTAAATATGGTCGGCAGGAAACACTGCGAGTGCTCCGGGGGCCAGAGGGAGGCAGGGAGGGGGGTGGGTCCCTGGTGATGGCGGCTCTGGCCCAAGGCCCACCACTGGCCCAAGGCCCACCAGTGGGGCGGCCACAGCACCTCAGTCCCTCGGTGCCCTCGGCCCCCTCAGCCCTCGATGCCCTCAGACCCTCGGCCTCTGATCCCCTGGTCCCCTTGGCCAAGGGGCTCCCACACCCGCCCTGGCCCCGGCTCTGCCCAGGGATGGGAGGGACGGCCTTAGAGGAGTGACAAAGATAAAATGTTCAAGCTGTGTTGTTCCCACTAAGAAGAAAAAAACCCCACCCTTAATATCTGGGCTACTGTCTTTTAGAACTTCAGACCTCACCACTCCGTGACTTGGGCATTTTGTGCTTTAACTGTTTCACACCTTGGAGCACTTCCTGCAAGAAATTTATTTGGGGATCTTGCTTCTCACAGATGAGAACCGTTGGCATTAGCGTGCGATAAGGTAGAGAAATCCGAGTAAATATCCTGACTTTCTTCACAGCTTCAAACTTCTTTTCAGTTTTTAGGCTTAAATGAATTTTCAGAGTTTCCAATCACTGGCCTAATGCAACTGCAACATACTTTCTGGGTTATTTATCTTTATTTCTCCATGTATTCTCAATCTCGACTCAGCCATAGTGACATTACTACCTAGGAATATAAAGTCACTTAAAAGTCATGCTCTGAGAGTTGTGAGCCTTCCCAGGAAAATGTTGGCATGAGCAAAATTACACACAGTACCAAAGTTAAGGTGTTGGTTCTATATTGATAAATTTTAAACAAAATAATGAATTCCATTGCATAGTATAGTGTATTGTTTAGTATTGTATTGAAAATTAGAGGACTAACTGAGAACTGAAAACCTTTTCATAATGTGCGCTTTTTTGTAAATGGATAGCACCAAAAATAGCTACAGATTTAAGCATATGAAAATGTTCCTGTGACATTACTGTTTATAAGAGCTGGAATTTATGGAGTCAGGTTTTAGACCTGATTGTAAACCCCATCCGGCCTTCCCAGAGACGCCCTGCAGACAAGTCAAAGGGGCACAAAGAAAGCTCTCCCCAGCAAAACGCTGCTATTTGGTATAGGTACTGACCTCGTAATAAATGTCTTCTGGCTACAAAGCAACCATTTTCTGCCGTGGTGCCAAGCCATTTATGCAAATCATTTTGTTCAAGTTTCCTCTGTTTTCTCTCTTGAGATTTTCCAGACTTGCCCAGCTTACACTTTGCCCAAAAATGAGAAAAAAACCTGGACGCTGGAATTTTTCCCCCAAGGATGGGTAACTATGAGTAAATACCTCATTAGCTGGATGAGGAACACAACTGCCATTGCGTGGGGCCAGAGGAGCTCCCCAGCCATCAGCCGAGGGGACGTGGCCCCAGGGTGATGCTCGCGGCTCCTCCACACAGCCGGATGGCTCAAAGGCCAAACTGCTAAGCAGGAGGGCACTTTCCTCTGGTGCTCAGAGAAGCTCTTTTGGGCCCCGAGCTGCTCCCTGCCCCAGTGCAGTCACTGCAGCAGTCATGGCACTGGAGGAGTTGGGGTGTTGTCGGGACACGCCGCTGCCTCATGCCAGGGCTGTGCACCTTTCCCTGGTGTTACAGCTTTGCTGATCGTCACCGTTCCCCTGGTGAGCCACTGGTGGCAGCTCGTGCTGCTTGGACACACTGGGGCCCGTGGAGCCTCCCTCCAACCCTGCCAGGGCAAGAAAGCTGGTAGCTGTTAGCAGGGAAAAATCCTGAGAGCTGAAAAGCACTTTTGCCTGAGAGAACGTGATTTAGATTAACTATTTTTAGTTGAATGTAGTGGGAGTTGAAGAAGGAGAGTGTCTTCCAGGAGCTGCAGAATACCACACTATATCATGCACCAAAATAGGAGCAGATGCTTCCAATTACACTTAATTCACCTCAATTATAGGAAAAGTAAAAAAAAAATAATAAAAAATAGTTACACTAAGAATATCTTTTTTCTGAAGTTAAAAAAGATTGTCCATGTTAAAGAGCAGTGACACTTAAGATACCAGCCAGCTTTGGAGAAGTTTGTAGAATACCACACTATATCATGCACCAAAATAGGAGCAGATGCTTCCAATTACACTTAATTCACCTCAATTATAGGAAAAGTAAAAAAAAAATAATAAAAAATAGTTACACTAAGAATATCTTTTTTCTGAAGTTAAAAAAGATTGTCCATGTTAAAGAGCAGTGACACTTAAGATACCAGCCAGCTTTGGAGAAGTTTGTGACTCTTTATGGAGCGCCTCTGCTGCTGCCCTGGGGACACAGGTATGGCTTTGGAGGGCATTCACTTCACACTCTGTCTTTGGGACAGTTTAGCCTGCATCTGTTTCTTGACATCAACAAGCTCTGTGTTGTGCTAGCACATCTAGGAAAAAGTATTTTGTAAGACTTTACACTGGAATATAGTCTGGTGCTAGTCCTAAACCAGGCAGTTTCACAAAGATGACACCAGACCACCCTGTCCAGCTAACCAGAGGCTGGTATTCGTTTCTGTCTTACAAGAAATCCTGTTAAATCTCAAATTGCCATAGATCATAGCAAACAGGCCTGCAACACACCTGGAGAGGGGAAGATGCTTCAGGGTGGCATCGTGCCTATGTTCCACCCAACCATACCCTCCTCAGAAAAAAAGAGCCGCCCCAGGCTTCCTGCCAGCCCTTCTCACTGGGATGCAGCTCCCGGGGAGCAGGAGGGACCGGGGAAAAGGAGCTCACGTTTGCACTGCTGTGACCGGTTCTATGGGGAAGCAGAGGGCTCGGATGGCACTTTCTCAGCTGCCAAGTCATGAGTCGTTATTTCCTTTCACTTTCCTCTCTGACTAACTGCTTCCTTCAGTTACACTACCCTATTTATCAGCTGGAGACAGACATCAAGCACAGGGTTTCCACTCGCTCTCTCAGGGCGGCAGGCGGCACAGGGTGCCCGTGCTCAGCTCCTCGCACTGCTGCAGCCGGGCTCTGCGTCCCAGCCCCGCGCCCCGGCAACCCCTGGACCCTTCTGGCTCACCCATGGTGCCAGCTCCACCGCCGGCACCCCAAGGGGCCAGCCTACCCCCAGCCTCCCTCCTGGTGCTGCAAGGTGGGACTTCGAGGAGAGAAAAAGTCAGTCAGTGCTGATTTCCTAATTCACTGTAACCTTTTCACTTCCAAGCAAAGGACAAGCTGACATTTCTTCTGCATCCCAGGGAGGGGCCACAAAGCCTCTCAGCTTGCTTCCCGACCCTGCTGTGCATCTCTGGGACACACTGTGCATCGTCAAACACTTTAAAAATGTTAAAATTATTTCTGAAGCCACTCGAGTTGCCATCACTGAAAACCTGCAGTGGTGCAGCTCCTCTCTGCCGGCTCCTCACTGTGCTCCCTGCCATGGCCGTGAGATGGTGAAGCTGATTTTATCACAAGGGACTCCAGAATGAATTCCCACCTTCTCTGTGGACTGTCCTCCCCTTGCCTGCGTGGTGAACAGTGGGCACACACTGCCTTTGTGTGTCTGTGCCCTGAACTCTGTGTGAGCAGCCGTGGCACGCAGCGCCACCATCGTGGGACCTCTATGTCTCCAGTTTAGACTGCTATCATGCGTCTCCTTTGGCTTTGCATAAGGGAGGTGACTGCACTGGCATCTCATAATTTCAGTTTTTCATATCTTGGGGCCAGATTTTGTTGGGACTGAAACAAACACTACTGTCCCCAAAGAAGTCATGTTACTCAAATGCCAGAGGAACTATTATACCAAGGAAAGAGGCACGATTTGTTTCCAAAAATCTTCAAAGATTCACACATAAATTTTGTAGCCATTTTCCAAGAAAACTGTGAACAGATGATCATGTTGAGAAGATGCAGCATGGCAGAAGTACCTAACAGCCACAGAAGGGACTTCAGAGTGCCTCATGCCATACTTTCTGCAAACTAGGGACTAGCCAGTCTATCACAGCTCTTCAAGGTAAGAGCAATAAGTGCTTTCGGTTCCCACAGTGCTTTTTGGTTCCAGTAAGGGCTTTCGCTTTCCCCTCTTTCCTTCTTGTGTTTTTCCCCGCAGTATATTGTTTATTGTGGCTGGCATAACACAAGATTCACATCTCGGGGACTGAGTAAGGGCCGCAGGGTTTCCTAAGAGGTCGCAAGCCAATTGCTGCTCCCATGTGGTGACGCCATAGCCATGTTCCACGCTCACTAAGAGACAGCAGAACTTGATCCAAGTCACAAATAATCACCAACAGAGTTGGAGCACGTAGCTGTAGCGTTTATGCCATGTACAGGAGATCAAAATTGCTCTTACTTCGACGATGCCATTGCCGAATTGTAAGGTCTGTTGTGCAGTATTTGCCACCTTGTACCAGGTTCCCAAAAGCCCGGTACACCATTTCCATCCTGAGAAACCTCAGAGTTACAGATTGAATAAAAGAGTTCTCCAGCTTCAAGCTTTCCTCTAAAACATCCAGCTTTCTAGGAAAGAAAACAAAGAAGATAACGCATTCTCCTTGCAGAGAGCACCAAAAAGAGGTCAGGTCCACTCACATATCACTGTGCAGGCTCTGTGGGAGAAGGAGAAGGAAGAGTTGACTTTCAGACACGGACAAGTATCAGTCTTAGCTGCCTTTTAATAGCTTTCAGTGTGTCCATCACTCTGCTGTCTGAGCACCCTCCAGCGACTTCACACACGACCGGTAGTGCTCTTTGTACTTCCTTCCCTATTGCTCTTCCCAAAGCAAAATAATATTTATCAGGGCAGAGAAGCCTTTGAAAATAATGTCTCGGATGAATTAGGCTTCCTCTCTATGCTTGTTTTGTTGTCCCTAGATAATGTAACGGGAACGAGCTTCTGCCAGGCTCTCTCACGTACTCTTAAGTATTGTCAGTGCTTAAAGGGATCGCATAAACTTTAAGAGCACACCTCCATCTGACAGTTTTGCAGGTAGCATTGCTCTAAAAAGTAGAAGCATCTTTTTGCCTTGAATGAAATTACCGTGAGGAGATTAAAGGGCTACTTCCCTTTCACTATTTGGGCATTCCTTTGTGTTCCAAAATCAGCCTGTGTCTTGTTCCCCATTGATTAAATGGATCTTTTGACCAACAGTCATGCACAGGGAAAAAAAATAAAAATGAAAGAAAAGAAAAAAAGAAAAAGCGCAAGCCCTACCATTTACAGAGAAACTTGCTGCATTGTTCCTCAAAATGTCTGGAGTTGTTCCTCTTTTAATAGCCATTTTTCAAACTGACAGCAGCTCTTAAAAGCAGTTTTGGATTAAAAAGGAAGGAATACATCCCAGGACTTCATGTTTCTAATTATGTTCCCAGAGAGCCTTCAAATGACTTTCATGAATTTATACCCAAAGCAGCCAATTCTCTTGCTGCTCACACTGTTTTTATTCTGATAAAAATCTATTCACTTTAATGGGGCTATTACTGTTTTTAACAGGCTTACATAAGCAGAGAATGAGATCCAGTGGGTGGTCTCTGCCTCACCTCTTCTCCTTGGTTTCAAACAGCTCCTGAAGGGAGAAAAGTAAGTTAGTTAAAACGAGGCCAAAAGTCACACAGGTGGGACAAAACGGCAGCAGATGCCCACCTGGTGTTCGTTCTTCAGTGCCTGAGATGGGACGGAGGCGCAGTGGCTGGGCTTCCCAAAGTCAAACGTGACCCACTGCCCTGCAGGTCCCCGAGGGACCAGCTCTTGGCTGCTGCCCGACGTGGGAACAGGCAGGGCTGGCAACCCAACGCCCCTGAGCCACCCGGGGGCTGACGGCATCGTCTGGCATGAAAGGTTATTTCTAAGTAATCATCCATATTTACAGTCAAGGGAATTGTGTCCTTATGACGACTTTTCCCTTGTGTTTAGAAAAAGGCATTTTGCACTTAATAGTGTCTGGATCTTACCTGTTACCACACTTCTCTGTGCTACTCACCAGCAACGTGGCGAGTACAACTAGTCCGTGCCTAAGGCTGGTGCCGCAGCTACTAACCCAGTACTTAGCCTATGAATAGAGTCTTGTAGCCTTTTTACATGAAGTGAAGTGGTGGATAATATTCTCAGGTTGACCTTCATCCACTAGGCTTGGAAAAAAGAAAAGCAGGGTCATGAGAATATTTTTCATCTGGTTATCTATCTTTTGATGGCTACTGGAAAGGAAAAATACAGCTGTTTCTTTAAAAATTAAAACAAATACAGCTACAAGAAGGGCAGTAAGCGGTGATGTTTCATACAGGAGTTGAAATACACCTCTACAAAAAAACTCCTGGTGAGATGTTTCTTCTGACAGCTTCTTGAGAGAGGGGAGGAGTGAGGAAATAGTCACTGAAAATAACCTCACTATTGCCTTGATGTTCCTGCATTTCTTGCTCTTCCTAGCTGGCTGCTCCCACGTCCTGGAGCAGAGGGAAGGAAAGCAAGGTGCCTGTGGTCCGTGCCCTGCCGGTACCTCTCCCGGCAGCCTCCCCACCGCAGCTGGAGTGAGCTGGGCTGCTGCAGAGCAAGCTGGTTCCCCTCCAGATACTTTGCGAGCAAGTGCTGTGCACAGCTTCTACTTCAGAAGACGAATAAACTTCTGAAAGCAATTTACAAGGTCTTATATTGGTTAATTTTATTGCTGCTATAGTGTTTGAAGTAGCCTGAGGTGGAAAATCCTGTTGGCAGGGAGCTGCTTTTTGCACTTGCACCTCACCACAGGGCTATGCTGAGCATTTATTGCACGGGTCTGGCCAGACCGTATTTGTGAATAAGGATCGCACGCTTTGTTTCAGGACTTGTCTTACTGACAACGTGATTCCCAGTTATTACCTCTGCTTCTGGGGAAAAGCTCTGTGTGAACCCGCTCCATAGTGGGAGAGACAGAGGAAGAAAAAATTAACTCTTCAGAGGACTCAAGTCTCAGTGAGGGATACATTTTCACTTTGGCACGTTCCCGTATTCTCTAGCTCTGTGTCTCTGTGGAAAGCCTCTGCAGGAAGCGTTGTACCTGGGATGTGCTGGTCAAGCACACCTGGCTGGGAGCTGCCGTGGGGTGGTAACTCTCAGCTCACACTGCCTTGCTAAAATGCAAACGTATGGCTGCGACATACGGGTTGGGTTTAGTCCAGCTGCTGAAGGAGCCCCAAAATCACACTGCAAAGGGTTGCACCAGTGCTACCACCACAACGGCTGTCATCCCGCAAGGTCCGTGAGGCCTCCCTGCTCGTGGGATACGTGGAGCAGACCGGCACGGGAAGGAAGGAGTGAATCCAGGTGCTGGTTAAGAAGAAGCTATGAGGGACCCAGCTTCAGAGAGTGCCCTGAGGAGTCAGGCATGGGAGATGACTTAACTGAGTGTTGAAGGGAGGAAGAGGGACAAGGGAACAAAGCAAGAGCAGAGCAGGCAGGAAAGCTGGAGCTGCGGTCATGAGCGAGGGGCATGTCAGGTGTATGAAGCACCAGGGAGCACTGGGTGAACTGGAAGAGCTGGGAGGTGAGTAAAGACAGTGCCACCCCCTGTGGCAGGTGTCTGATGTGCTCCAGGACAGGCTGAGGACGTACCTCATCCAGAGCGCTCTTGGTCTGGTTTTCAGCATACCCAGAGAAGCATTTCTGACCCACCAGGTGTGCCTCCGCTCTTCTGCTCTAACTGCCTGTGTGTCTGCCCACCTCAGAGCACAGAGTTCTGCTCTGGTGGAGGGCTGGTGTCCCCACGCTAGTCCTGAGAGACAAGCGTGCACCCAGGTGCGGAGGAGCAGTGGAAAGGCTCGGGAGCCAAGTCTCTGCTCTGCACTGCCTTGAGAGCCTGTGTGCCTTGTGGGCTCTGGGTGCAGAGGGTCAGCTCAATGGTTCTGACTTTCCTCCCGCCAGCGTGCAAGAGGGACATGTTCATCGAGGTCTGACTGCTCAAATGTTGCTTTTAACATGCTAAACTGTAAGGCAAAGGATCTTGTTAAGTTATGCTCTTCATGAGAAGTGGCAAAAGAAAAGTAGGAGGGAGGCGAAGCAGTGCTAAAATTGGTTAGACAGCTGTGGGCAGTGGAAACCTCACAGTGTGCCTCAGCAGCAAATTATCGTGCAGCCCTGGGAGGTGGCGATGGCACCTCACTCCTTCTCATCCTCGCGAGCGTGAGCAAGCTGTGAGAACAAGACGATGTGAGTGTCAGAGGCAAGTGGCAGCGGTGGCAAGGGACAAGTGAGCAGCAGGGATCGCAGCCTCCTCAGGTTTGTCCTCACCACAGGCCCCAACAGCCCCGAGGCCGCTGCCTGAGCTCCAGAGCTGCCAGGGGATGGCCAAGCTGCCCAGAGATCCACTTCTATAGCCAACAGCAGCAAAAGCCTCCACAACTCCTGACAAACAATGCTCTTAATCCAAATTAAATCATTTTACACCCGTTTTGCAGGGGTTTGAACCCTGGCCTGAATTTGTCTAATTGTCAGTGAAACACAAGGGGGAAAAACCCCAAACATATTGTTAAAAATAATGTTCTAAGATTTTTCGTCCACCTTAAGGTAGGAAACCAGCGCGTCACCAGCAGATGGGTGCACGGATGAGGTTTGCTGTGCTGGGGCGTCACCCCCGGCGTGATGCCATGAGCCTGGCTGGGGCAGTGGTTGTGGGGCTGGGGCAGGTTTTTTGGCCCCCCTGGGCGAAGGAGCTTCTGTCTGACAGCGCCCACCCCCGACCCAAGGCCTTCAGTTTCCCGTGTTCCTTCCTGTTATTGTGTGAGCTGTCAGGACAGGGCACGACTCACCAAAATCCCCCCAGCACTCGGCCCCACGTGGCCACGTTATGCTCCCTCCTGCCCCAGCTCCTCACAGCCAGCGTCTTCACCCCACAGAGCGAAGCGGAGCCATCTCTTCCAGCCTGCAAGTCTGTGGCTGTTAACAGCTCCATTTTTATATTGCTCTAAGGATAAGAATTATTCAGCATTTAAAGCTTGAGATGGCATAAAATTGACTCTGCTCTTCGACAGTTTTTTTTTTTTACAGAGTGAAAATGCATTACTTCAGTCAGTGACAGAGTGAAACACAGTAATCTGAGAAAATTCTCTGGTTTTGCAACTACCAGTCAGCATTTTTGGTCTGTAAAATGGCACCATATCAAATATTTGTTAAATACATGTTTCTTTTTTGTATATGTGTGCCACAGAGATAAACTATGCTTTCAAATTTGCCTTTAAAAACCAAACCACAAAACAAGGGTACTGGCTTTGGAATCCCTGGTCGTGGCACACTGTGGCAAGTGCAAAAGCAGCGCTTGCTGAGGGAACTCGGCACCCCAAAAGGCTCTGGGGTCCATAGCTGAGACTTCTGCCTTCCAGCTGCAAAGCAACGTGTTAAGTACAGCATGTAGTGCAAACTGAGATTTTCTGTGGCTGAAAAATGCTATATAACACACCAGGTGCTGGGGACGTGAGCTGCAGCATACTGCTCTGGGGAGTTTCCCTGCGGGGTCTCTGGAGCAAAGCTGCTGCCACCAAAACTCTGACTCGGAACTCCAGGCAAATCGCTGTGCGATTTCACAGAGTGTAAGCCCTCCCAGCCTTTCAAAGCACACGCTGAACGCAGCGGCCTTTCCTCCTGACAGCAGGTAAATTGTTCTAATGGCTCGCCAGACCATTTCAGAAACAGATACCTGCAGCAGCTTTGCAGAAATACGACGCAAACACACCAGAGGTGAAATCTACGTCAAACTAATTTCTCATCCTGGAACATTAATATGGAAACACTTGAGCTAAAACTCAAGCCCAGATTGCTGGCACGGAGTGTCTATGGCAAAGCTCGCTGCATTGTGCCTGATGGATGAAGAGGCTGAGAGCACTTCAGGGGCAGCTGATCTGGCTCAAGGCACCACAAATGGCACCGATGGAGCTGCACTGCCTGCGCCGCGATGCGACAGGCGTCCGGGGTCTGGGGTCTGTGCCGTGCTGGGGGGCAGCGGGTCCCACGTGAGCGCAAGGGCAGCCAGGTCCTGGTGGGAGGACCCAGCGCTGGGGAAATCCCGAGCACTCAGACACGGGTGTGTGAGCGCCGGGCGGCCTGCGATGCGACCTTAGAAATTACCACGCTTGAAGCAAGCATTCGACACTTGGGTCGGCTCCAGAATTCTCTCCAACAAAGCATAGCGGGCCATTGAGATCGCCTGGTATCATTTCTGCTCTCTGACGACGGAGTTATTCTTCAGCTGGCAAACATTAAATAGAAAATTTAATTTACACAGGACTCCTGGCCATGCACAAATGTTAACCTTTGCTTAGGAGTGCAGGTATAGCATGACACGTAAGACTCAGCTGGTGTGAATGTTTGCAGGTAGTGAATAATAAGGAAAAAACAACACTGACTAGTGGAACAGTCATTCAGAATTAGAACAAACAGTTGTGAATGCTGTTTGAAGCAATCTGTTGCCTCCACTTGAATAAATAGTTGCTCTTTGGCACACTGTTAAGCCGTAGTATTTGAAATAAAATGGTACGGCTGAACCTGAACAGTTCATTGACATTTGCTGTCAGAATCGCTGTAATTCTCTTCTGGTTTCTGCGTTATAAAGGGATCCTCGCTGTCCCTCCTTGCTGAGGTGTCCG